>NC_083726.1:82116081-82244607 GCF_028564815.1 Eubalaena glacialis | reverse complement strand
CAGGAGCAGAGCTTCCTGGTTCTACGCAGTGTTCTGGTACTGAAACGGGTGCTGAAGCAAGGCCCCTAGGAGTGTTGAAAAGCTTACTACCTTGAAACTAAAGCAGAACAACGATGAAGGCCTCATGGAGCTGCTGCACGCCTCTCGTTTTGCAAGGATAATCAGGGCCTTACTTCGAAGCTTGGGCTCACGTTGACTTTCACTTTAGGTATAGCGCAGAGCAGAGTGAGCTTCCAACAAGGAACTGGAAACCCAAGGTTTCTTAGGAGAAAACTCATTTTCTTCTCAGAACCATGCCGGCAGTGAGGAAAAACCCGGCAACAACACTGCTTTTCAGGTAGCTTCGAGGCCGCATGAACGGAGATTTCATAATGGGAAAAGAGGCTTTATGCCATCAGTCTCCAATTTCTAGGTTGACACGCAGCATACACGCAGGACCAGAGCTTACTGTCTCTACGCAGTGTTCTGGTACCGAAACGGTTGCTTAAGCAAAGTCCCTAGGAGTCTTGGAAAGCTTACTACCGTGAAACTAAAGCAGAACAGCGATGAAGGCCTCATGGAGCTGCTGCACGCCTCCCGTTTTGCCAGCATAATCAGGGCCTTACTTCGAGGCTAGTGCTCCCATTGACTTTCACGTTTGGTATAGAGCGGAGCAGGTTGAGCTTCCAACTAGGAACTGGAAGCACAAGGTTTCTTTCGAGAAAACTCATTTTCTTCTATGAACCATGCCGTCTGTAAGTAAAAGCACGGTAACAACAGTGCTTTTCAGGTAGCTTCGGGGCCGCATCAACAGAGCTTTCATAATGGGAAAACTAGCCTTGTGCCATCAGTCTGTAATTTCTAGGTTGGCACGCAGCATACACGCAGGAGCTGAGCTCCTGGTTCTACGCAGTGTTCTGGTACTGAAACGGGTGCTGAAGCAAGGCCCCTAGGAGTGTTGAAAAGCTTACTACCTTGAAACTAAAGCAGAACAACGATGAACGCCTCATGGAGCTGCTGCACGCCTCTCGTTTTGCAAGGATAATCAGGGCCTACTTCGAAGCTTGGGCTCACGTTGACTTTCACTTTAGGTATAGCGCAGAGCAGGGTGAGCTTCCAACAAGGAACTGGAAACCCAAGGTTTCTTAGGAGAAAACTCATTTTCTTCTCAGAACCATGCCGGCAGTGAGGAAAACCCCGGCAACAACAATGCTTTTCAGGTAGCTTCGAGGCCGCATGAACGGAGCTTTCATAATGGGAAAAGAGGCTTTATGCCATCAGTCTCCAATTTCTAGGTTGACACGCAGCATACACGCAGGACCAGAGCTTACTGTCTCTACGCAGTGTTCTGGTACCGAAACGGTTGCTTAAGCAAAGTCCCTAGGAGTCTTGGAAAGCTTACTACCGTGAAACTAAAGCAGAACAGCGATGAAGGCCTCATGAAGCTGCTGCACGCCTCCCGTTTTGCCAGGATAACCAGGGCCTTACTTCGAGGCTAGTGCTCACATTGACTTTCACGTTTGGTATAGAGCAGAACAGGGTGAGCTTCCAACTAGGAACTGGAAGCACAAGGTTTCTTTGAGAAAACTCATTTTCTTCTATGAACCATGCCGTCTGTAAGTAAAAGCACGGTAAAAACAGTGCTTTTCAGGTAGCTTCGGGGCCGCATCAACAGAGCTTTCATAATGGGAAAACTAGCCTTGTGCCATCAGTCTGTAATTTCTAGGTTGACACGCAGCATACACGCAGGAGCAGAGCTCCTGGTTCTACGCAGTGTTCTGGTACTGAAACGGGTGCTGAAGCAAGGCCCCTAGGAGTGTTGAAAAGCTTACTACCTTGAAACTAAAGCAGAACAACGATGAACGCCTCATGGAGCTGCTGCACGCTTCTCGTTTTGCAAGGATAATCAGGGCCTACTTCGAAGCTTGGGCTCACGTTGACTTTCACTTTAGGTATAGCGCAGAGCAGGGTGAGCTTCCAACAAGGAAGTGGAAACACAAGGTTTCTTAGGAGAAAACTCATTTTCTTCTCAGAACCATGCCGGCAGTGAGGAAAAACCCGGCAACAACACTGCTTTTCAGGTAGCTTCGAGGCCGCATGAACGGAGATTTCATAATGGGAAAAGAGGCTTTATGCCATCAGTCTCCAATTTCTAGGTTGACACGCAGCATACACGCAGGACCAGAGCTTACTGTCTCTACGCAGTGTTCTGGTACCGAAACGGTTGCTTAAGCAAAGTCCCTAGGAGTCTTGGAAAGCTTACTACCGTGAAACTAAAGCAGAACAGCGATGAAGGCCTCATGGAGCTGCTGCACGCCTCCCGTTTTGCCAGCATAATCAGGGCCTTACTTCGAGGCTAGTGCTCCCATTGACTTTCACGTTTGGTATAGAGCGGAGCAGGTTGAGCTTCCAACTAGGAACTGGAAGCACAAGGTTTCTTTCGAGAAAACTCATTTTCTTCTATGAACCATGCCGTCTGTAAGTAAAAGCACGGTAACAACAGTGCTTTTCAGGTAGCTTCGGGGCCGCATCAACAGAGCTTTCATAATGGGAAAACTAGCCTTGTGCCATCAGTCTGTAATTTCTAGGTTGACACGCAGCATACATGCAGGAGCTGAGCTCCTGGTTCTACGCAGTGTTCTGGTACTGAAACGGGTGCTGAAGCAAGGCCCCTAGGAGTGTTGAAAAGCTTACTACCTTGAAACTAAAGCAGAACAACGATGAACGCCTCATGGAGCTGCTGCACGCCTCTCGTTTTGCAAGGATAATCAGGGCCTACTTCGAAGCTTGGGCTCACGTTGACTTTCACTTTAGGTATAGCGCAGAGCAGGGTGAGCTTCCAACAAGGAACTGGAAACCCAAGGTTTCTTAGGAGAAAACTCATTTTCTTCTCAGAACCATGCCGGCAGTGAGGAAAACCCCGGCAACAACAATGCTTTTCAGGTAGCTTCGAGGCCGCATGAACGGAGCTTTCATAATGGGAAAAGAGGCTTTATGCCATCAGTCTCCAATTTCTAGGTTGACACGCAGCATACACGCAGGACCAGAGCTTACTGTCTCTACGCAGTGTTCTGGTACCGAAACGGTTGCTTAAGCAAAGTCCCTAGGAGTCTTGGAAAGCTTACTACCGTGAAACTAAAGCAGAACAGCGATGAAGGCCTCATGGAGCTGCTGCACGCCTCCCGTTTTCCCAGGATAACCAGGGCCTTACTTCGAGGCTAGTGCTCACATTGACTTTCACGTTTGGTATAGAGCAGAACAGGGTGAGCTTCCAACTAGGAACTGGAAGCACAAGGTTTCTTTCGAGAAAACTCATTTTCTTCTATGAACCATGCCGGCTGTAAGTAAAAGCACGGTAAAAACAGTGCTTTTCAGGTAGCTTCGGGGCCGCATCAACAGAGCTTTCATAATGGGAAAACTAGCCTTGTGCCATCAGTCTGTAATTTCTAGGTTGACACGCAGCATACACGCAGGAGCAGAGCTCCTGGTTCTACGCAGTGTTCTGGTACTGAAACGGGTGCTGAAGCAAGGCCCCTAGGAGTGTTGAAAAGCTTACTACCTTGAAACTAAAGCAGAACAACGATGAACGCCTCATGGAGCTGCTGCACGCTTCTCGTTTTGCAAGGATAATCAGGGCCTACTTCGAAGCTTGGGCTCACGTTGACTTTCACTTTAGGTATAGCGCAGAGCAGGGTGAGCTTCCAACAAGGAAGTGGAAACACAAGGTTTCTTAGGAGAAAACTCATTTTCTTCTCAGAACCATGCCGGGAGTGAAGAAAACCCCGGCAACAACAATGCTTTTCAGGTAGCTTCGAGGCCGCATGAACGGAGCTTTCATAATGGGAAAAGAGGCTTTATGCCATCAGTCTCCAATTTCTAGGTTGACACGCAGCATACACGCAGGACCAGAGCTTACTGTCTCTACGCAGTGTTCTGGTACCGAAACGGTTGTTTAAGCAAAGTCCCTAGGAGTCTTGGAAAGCTTACTACCGTGAAACTAAAGCAGAACAGCGATGAAGGCCTCATGGAGCTGCTGCACGCCTCCCGTTTTGCCAGCATAATCAGGGCCTTACTTCGAGGCTAGTGCTCACATTGACTTTCACGTTTGGTATAGAGCAGAGCAGGGTGAGCTTCCAACTAGGAACTGGAAGCACAAGGTTTCTTTCGAGAAAACTCATTTTCTTCTATGAACCATGCCGGCTGTAAGTAAAAGCACGGTAACAACAGTGCTTTTCAGGTAGCTTCGGGGCCGCATCAACAGAGCTTTCATAATGGGAAAACTAGCCTTGTGCCATCAGTCTGTAATTTCTAGGTTGGCACGCAGCATACACGCAGGAGCTGAGCTCCTGGTTCTACGCAGTGTTCTAGTACTGAAACGGGTGCTGAAGCAAGGCCCCTAGGAGTGTTGAAAAGCTTACTACCTTGAAACTAAAGCAGAACAACGATGAACGCCTCATGGAGCTGCTGCACGCCTCTCGTTTTGCAAGGATAATCAGGGCCTACTTCGAAGCTTGGGCTCACGTTGACTTTCACTTTAGGTATAGCGCAGAGCAGGGTGAGCTTCCAACAAGGAACTGGAAACCCAAGGTTTCTTAGGAGAAAACTCTTTTTCTTCTCAGAACCATGCCGGCAGTGAGGAAAACCCCGGCAACAACAATGCTTTTCAGGTAGCTTCGAGGCCGCATGAACGGAGCTTTCATAATGGGAAAAGAGGCTTTATGCCATCAGTCTCCAATTTCTAGGTTGACACGCAGCATACACGCAGGACCAGAGCTTACTGTCTCTACGCAGTGTTCTGGTACCGAAACGGTTGCTTAAGCAAAGTCCCTAGGAGTCTTGGAAAGCTTACTACCGTGAAACTAAAGCAGAACAGCGATGAAGGCCTCATGGAGCTGCTGCACGCCTCCCGTTTTGCCAGGATAACCAGGGCCTTACTTCGAGGCTAGTGCTCACATTGACTTTCACGTTTGGTATAGAGCAGAACAGGGTGAGCTTCCAACTAGGAACTGGAAGCACAAGGTTTCTTTCGAGAAAACTCATTTTCTTCTATGAACCATGCCGTCTGTAAGTAAAAGCACGGTAAAAACAGTGCTTTTCAGGTAGCTTCGGGGCCGCATCAACAGAGCTTTCATAATGGGAAAACTAGCCTTGTGCCATCAGTCTGTAATTTCTAGGTTGACACGAAGCATACACGCAGGAGCAGAGCTCCTGGTTCTACGCAGTGTTCTGGTACTGAAACGGGTGCTGAAGCAAGGCCCCTAGGAGTGTTGAAAAGCTTACTACCTTGAAACTAAAGCAGAACAACGATGAACGCCTCATGGAGCTGCTGCACGCTTCTCGTTTTGCAAGGATAATCAGGGCCTACTTCGAAGCTTGGGCTCACGTTGACTTTCACTTTAGGTATAGCGCAGAGCAGGGTGAGCTTCCAACAAAGAACTGGAAACACAAGGTTTCTTAGGAGAAAACTCATTTTCTTCTCAGAACCATGCCGGCAGTGAAGAAAACCCAGGCAACAACAATGCTTTTCAGGTAGCTTCGAGGCCGCATGAACGGAGCTTTCATAATGGGAAAAGAAGCCTTATGCCATCAGTCTCCAATTTCTAGGTTGACACGCAGCATACACGCAGGACCAGAGCTTACTGTCTCTACGCAGTGTTCTGGTACCGAAACGGTTGCTTAAGCAAAGTCCCTAGGAGTCTTGGAAAGCTTACTACCGTGAAACTAAAGCAGAACAGCGATGAAGGCCTCATGGAGCTGCTGCACGCCTCCCGTTTTGCCAGCATAATCAGGGCCTTACTTCGAGGCTAGTGCTCACATTGACTTTCACGTTTGGTATAGAGTACAGCAGGGTGAGCTTCCAACTAGGAACTGGAAACACAAGGTTTCTTTCGAGAAAAGTCATTTTCTTCTATGTGCCATCCCGGCTGTAAGTAAAAGCATGGTAACAACAGTGCTTTTCAGGTAGCTTCGAGGCCGCATGAATGGAGCTTTCAAAACGGGAAAACAAGCGTTGTGCCATCAGTCTCTAATTTCTAGGTTGACACGCAGCATACACGCAGGAGCAGAGCTTCCTGGTTCTACGCAGTGTTCTTGTACTGAAACGGGTGCTGAAGCAAGGCCGCTAGGAGTGTTGAAAAGCTTACTACCTTGAAACTAAAGCAGAACAACGATGAACGCCTCAAGAGCTGCTGCACGCCTCTCGTTTTGCAAGGATAATCAGGGCCTTACTTCGAAGCTTGGGCTCACGTTGACTTTCACTTTAGGTATAGCGCAGAGCAGGGTGAGCTTCCAACAAGGAACTGGAAACCCAAGGTTTCTTAAGAGAAAACTCATTTTCTTCTCAGAACCATGCCGGCAGTGAGGAAAACCCCGGCAACAACATGCTTTCCTGGTAGCTTCGAGGCCGCATGATCGGAGCTTTCATAATGGGAAAAGAAGCCTTATGCCATCAGTCTCCAATTTCTAGGTTGACACGCAGCATACACGCAGGACCAGAGCTTACTGTCTCTACGCAGTGTTCTGGTACCGAAACGGTTGTTTAAGCAAAGTCCCTAGGAGTCTTGGAAAGCTTACTACCGTGAAACTAAAGCAGAACAGCGATGAAGGCCTCATGGAGCTGCTGCACGCCTCCCGTTTTGCCAGCATAATCAGGGCCTTACTTCGAGGCTAGTGCTCACATTGACTTTCACGTTTGGTATAGAGCAGAGCAGGGTGAGCTTCCAACGAGGAACTGGAAGCACAAGGTTTCTTTCGAGAAAACTCATTTTCTTCTATGAGCCATGCCGGCTGTAAGTAAAAGCACGGTAACAACAGTGCTTTTCAGGTAGCTTCGGGGCCGCATCAACGGAGTTTTCATAATGGGAAAACTAGCCTTGTGCCATCAGTCTCTAATTTCTAGGTTGACACGCAGCATACACGCAGGAGCAGAGCTTCCTGGTTCTACGCAGTGTTCTGGTACTGAAACGGGTGCTGAAGCAAGGCCCCTAGGAGTGTTGAAAAGCTTACTACCTTGAAACTAAAGCAGAACAACGATGAAGGCCTCATGGAGCTGCTGCACGCCTCTCGTTTTGCAAGGATAATCAGGGCCTTACTTCGAAGCTTGGGCTCACGTTGACTTTCACTTAATTTAGCGCAGAGCAGGGTGAGCTTCAAACAAGAACTGGAAACCCAAGGTTTCTTAGGAGAAAACTCATTTTCTTCTCAGAACCATGCCGGCAGTGAGGAAAACCCCGGCAACAACAATGCTTTTCAGGTAGCTTCGAGGCCGCATGAACGGAGCTTTCATAATGGGAAAAGAAGCCTTATGCCATCAGTCTCCAATTTCTAGGTTGACACGCAGCATACACGCAGGACCAGAGCTTACTGTCTCTACGCAGTGTTCTGGTACCGAAACGGTTGCTTAAGCAAAGTCCCTAGGAGTCTTGGAAAGCTTACTACCGTGAAACTAAAGCAGAACAGCGATGAAGGCCTCATGGAGCTGCTGCACGCCTCCCGTTTTGCCAGCATAATCAGGGCCTTACTTCGAGGCTAGTGCTCACATTGACTTTCACGTTTGGTATAGAGTAGAGCAGGGTGAGCTTCCAACTAGGAACTGGAAGCACAAGGTTTCTTTCTAGAAAAGTCATTTTCTTCTATGTGCCATGCCGGCTGTAAGTAAAAGCACGGTAACAACAGTGCTTTTCAGGTAGCTTCGAGGCCGCATGAATGGAGCTTTCAAAACGGGAAAACAAGCGTTGTGCCATCAGTCTCTAATTTCTAGGTTGACACGCAGCATACACGCAGGAGCAGAGCTTCCTGGTTCTACGCAGTGTTCTGGTACTGAAACGGGTGCTGAAGCAAGGCCCCTAGGAGTGTTGAAAAGCTTACTACCTTGAAACTAAAGCAGAACAACGATGAACGCCTCAAGAGCTGCTGCACGCCTCTCGTTTTGCAAGGATAATCAGGGCCTTACTTCGAAGCTTGGGCTCACGTTGACTTTCACTTTAGGTATAGCGCAGAGCAGGGTGAGCTTGCAACAAGGAACTGGAAACCCAAAGTTTCTTAGGAGAAAACTCATTTTCTTCTCAGAACCATGCCGGCAGTGAGGAAAACCCCGGCAACAACAATGCTTTTCAGGTAGCTTCGAGGCCGCATGAACGGAGCTTTCATAATGGGAAAAGAAGCCTTATGCCATCAGTCTCCAATTTCTAGGTTGACACGCAGCATACACGCAGGACCAGAGCTTACTGTCTCTACGCAGTGTTCTGGTACCGAAACGGTTGCTTAAGCAAAGTCCCTAGGAGTCTTGGAAAGCTTACTACCGTGAAACTAAAGCAGAACAGCGATGAAGGCCTCATGGAGCTGCTGCACGCCTCCCGTTTTGCCAGCATAATCAGGGCCTTACTTCGAGGCTAGTGCTCACATTGACTTTCACGTTTGGTATAGAGCGGAGCAGGTTGAGCTTCCAACTACGAACTGGAAGCACAAGGTTTCTTTCGAGAAAACTCATTTTCTTCTATGAACCATGCCGTCTGTAAGTAAAAGCACGGTAACAAGAGTGCTTTTCAGGTAGCTTCGAGGCCGCATGAATGGAGCTTTCAAAACGGGAAAACAAGCGTTGTGCCATCAGTCTCTAATTTCTAGGTTGACACGCAGCATACACGCAGGAGCAGAGCTTCCTGGTTCTACGCAGTGTTCTTGTACTGAAACGGGTGCTGAAGCAAGGCCCCTAGGAGTGTTGAAAAGCTTACTACCTTGAAACTAAAGCAGAACAACGATGAACGCCTCAAGAGCTGCTGCACGCCTCTCGTTTTGCAAGGATAATCAGGGCCTTACTTCGAAGCTTGGGCTCACGTTGACTTTCACTTTAGGTATAGCGCAGAGCAGGGTGAGCTTGCAACAAGGAACTGGAAACCCAAGGTTTCTTAGGAGAAAACTCATTTTCTTCTCAGAACCATGCCGGCAGTGAGGAAAACCCCGGCAACAACATGCTTTTCAGGTAGCTTCGAGGCCGCATGAACGGAGCTTTCATAATGGGAAAAGAAGCCTTATGCCATCAGTCTCCAATTTCTAGGTTGACACGCAGCATACACGCAGGACCAGAGCTTACTGTCTCTACGCAGTGTTCTGGTACCGAAACGGTTGCTTAAGCAAAGTCCCTAGGAGTCTTGGAAAGCTTACTACCGTGAAACTAAAGCAGAACAGCGATGAAGGCCTCATGGAGCTGCTGCACGCCTCCCGTTTTGCCAGGATAATCAGGGCCTTACTTCGAGGCTAGTGCTCACATTGACTTTCACGTTTGGTATAGAGCGGAGCAGGTTGAGCTTCCAACTACGAACTGGAAGCACAAGGTTTCTTTCGAGAAAACTCATTTTCTTCTACGAACCATGCCATCTGTAAGTAAAAGCACGGTAACAACAGGGCTTTTCAGGTAGCTTCGGGGCCGCATCAACAGAGCTTTCATAATGGGAAAACTAGCCTTGTGCCATCAGTCTGTAATTTCTAGGTTGACACGCAGCATACACGCAGGAGCAGAGCTTCCTGGTTCTACGCAGTGTTCTGGTACTGAAACGGGTGCTGAAGCAAGGCCCCTAGGAGTGTTGAAAAGCTTACTACCTTGAAACTAAAGCAGAACAACGATGAACGCCTCAAGAGCTGCTGCACGCCTCTCGTTTTGCAAGGATAATCAGGGCCTTACTTCGAAGCTTGGGCTCACGTTAACTTTCACTTTAGGTATAGCGCAGAGCAGGGTGAGCTTGCAACAAGGAACTGGAAACCCAAGGTTTCTTAGGAGAAAACTCATTTTCTTCTCAGAACCATGCCGGCAGTGAGGAAAAACCCGGCAACAACACTGCTTTTCAGGTAGCTTCGAGGCCGCATGAACGGAGATTTCATAATGGGAAAAGAGGCTTTATGCCATCAGTCTCCAATTTCTAGGTTGACACGCAGCATACACGCAGGACCAGAGCTTACTGTCTCTACGCAGTGTTCTGGTACCGAAACGGTTGCTTAAGCAAAGTCCCTAGGAGTCTTGGAAAGCTTACTACCGTGAAACTAAAGCAGAACAGCGATGAAGGCCTCATGGAGCTGCTGCACGCCTCCCGTTTTGCCAGCATAATCAGGGCCTTACTTCGAGGCTAGTGCTCCCATTGACTTTCACGTTTGGTATAGAGCGGAGCAGGTTGAGCTTCCAACTAGGAACTGGAAGCACAAGGTTTCTTTCGAGAAAACTCATTTTCTTCTATGAACCATGCCGTCTGTAAGTAAAAGCACGGTAACAACAGTGCTTTTCAGGTAGTTTCGGGGCCGCATCAACAGAGCTTTCATAATGGGAAAACTAGCCTTGTGCCATCAGTCTGTAATTTCTAGGTTGGCACGCAGCATACACGCAGGAGCTGAGCTCCTGGTTCTACGCAGTGTTCTGGTACTGAAACGGGTGCTGAAGCAA
This sequence comes from Eubalaena glacialis, assembly GCF_028564815.1. NCBI lineage: Eukaryota > Metazoa > Chordata > Mammalia > Artiodactyla > Balaenidae > Eubalaena > Eubalaena glacialis. The sequence goes on along the minus strand of NC_083726.1, from coordinate 82,234,202 downwards.
GGCCCCTAGGAGTGTTGAAAAGCTTACTACCTTGAAACTAAAGCAGAACAACGATGAACGCCTCATGGAGCTGCTGCACGCCTCTCGTTTTGCAAGGATAATCAGGGCCTACTTCGAAGCTTGGGCTCACGTTGACTTTCACTTTAGGTATAGCGCAGAGCAGGGTGAGCTTCCAACAAGGAACTGGAAACCCAAGGTTTCTTAGGAGAAAACTCATTTTCTTCTCAGAACCATGCCGGCAGTGAGGAAAACCCCGGCAACAACAATGCTTTTCAGCTAGCTTCGAGGCCGCATGAACGGAGCTTTCATAATGGGAAAAGAGACTTTATGCCATCAGTCTCCAATTTCTAGGTTGACACGCAGCATACACGCAGGACCAGAGCTTACTGTCTCTACGCAGTGTTCTGGTACCGAAACGGTTGCTTAAGCAAAGTCCCTAGGAGTCTTGGAAAGCTTACTACCGTGAAACTAAAGCAGAACAGCGATGAAGGCCTCATGGAGCTGCTGCACGCCTCCCGTTTTGCCAGGATAACCAGGGCCTTACTTCGAGGCTAGTGCTCACATTGACTTTCACGTTTGGTATAGAGCAGAACAGGGTGAGCTTCCAACTAGGAACTGGAAGCACAAGGTTTCTTTCGAGAAAACTCATTTTCTTCTATGAACCATGCCGGCTGTAAGTAAAAGCACGGTAAAAACAGTGCTTTTCAGGTAGCTTCGGGGCCGCATCAACAGAGCTTTCATAATGGGAAAACTAGCCTTGTGCCATCAGTCTGTAATTTCTAGGTTGACACGCAGCATACACGCAGGAGCAGAGCTCCTGGTTCTACGCAGTGTTCTGGTACTGAAACGGGTGCTGAAGCAAGGCCCCTAGGAGTGTTGAAAAGCTTACTACCTTGAAACTAAAGCAGAACAACGATGAACGCCTCATGGAGCTGCTGCACGCTTCTCGTTTTGCAAGGATAATCAGGGCCTACTTCGAAGCTTGGGCTCACGTTGACTTTCACTTTAGGTATAGCGCAGAGCAGGGTGAGCTTCCAACAAGGAACTGGAAACACAAGGTTTCTTAGGAGAAAACTCATTTTCTTCTCAGAACCATGCCGGGAGTGAAGAAAACCCCGGCAACAACAATGCTTTTCAGGTAGCTTCGAGGCCGCATGAACGGAGCTTTCATAATGGGAAAAGAGGCTTTATGCCATCAGTCTCCAATTTCTAGGTTGACACGCAGCATACACGCAGGACCAGAGCTTACTGTCTCTACGCAGTGTTCTGGTACCGAAACGGTTGTTTAAGCAAAGTCCCTAGGAGTCTTGGAAAGCTTACTACCGTGAAACTAAAGCAGAACAGCGATGAAGGCCTCATGGAGCTGCTGCACGCCTCCCGTTTTGCCAGCATAATCAGGGCCTTACTTCGAGGCTAGTGCTCACATTGACTTTCACGTTTGGTATAGAGCAGAGCAGGGTGAGCTTCCAACGAGGAACTGGAAGCACAAGGTTTCTTTCGAGAAAACTCATTTTCTTCTATGAGCCATGCCGGCTGTAAGTAAAAGCACGGTAACAACAGTGCTTTTCAGGTAGCTTCGGGGCCGCATCAACGGAGTTTTCATAATGGGAAAACTAGCCTTGTGCCATCAGTCTCTAATTTCTAGGTTGACACGCAGCATACACGCAGGAGCAGAGCTTCCTGGTTCTACGCAGTGTTCTGGTACTGAAACGGGTGCTGAAGCAAGGCCCCTAGGAGTGTTGAAAAGCTTACTACCTTGAAACTAAAGCAGAACAACGATGAAGGCCTCATGGAGCTGCTGCACGCCTCTCGTTTTGCAAGGATAATCAGGGCCTTACTTCGAAGCTTGGGCTCACGTTGACTTTCACTTAATTTAGCGCAGAGCAGAGTGAGCTTCAAACAAGAACTAGAAACCCAAGGTTTCTTAGGAGAAAACTCATTTTCTTCTCAGAACCATGCCGGCAGTGAGGAAAAACCCGGCAACAACAATGCTTTTCAGGTAGCTTCGAGGCCGCATGAACGGAGCTTTCATAATGGGAAAAGAAGCCTTATGCCATCAGTCTCCAATTTCTAGGTTGACACGCAGCATACACGCAGGACCAGAGCTTACTGTCTCTACGCAGTGTTCTGGTACCGAAACGGTTGCTTAAGCAAAGTCCCTAGGAGTCTTGGAAAGCTTACTACCGTGAAACTAAAGCAGAACAGCGATGAAGGCCTCATGGAGCTGCTGCACGCCTCCCGTTTTGCCAGCATAATCAGGGCCTTACTTCGAGGCTAGTGCTCCCATTGACTTTCACGTTTGGTATAGAGCGGAGCAGGTTGAGCTTCCAACTAGGAACTGGAAGCACAAGGTTTCTTTCGAGAAAACTCATTTTCTTCTATGAACCATGCCGTCTGTAAGTAAAAGCACGGTAACAACAGTGCTTTTCAGGTAGCTTCGAGGCCGCATGAATGGAGCTTTCAAAACGGGAAAACAAGCGTTGTGCCATCAGTCTCTAATTTCTAGGTTGACACGCAGCATACACGCAGGAGCAGAGCTTCCTGGTTCTACACAGTGTTCTTGTACTGAAACGGGTGCTGAAGCAAGGCCCCTAGGAGTGTTAAAAAGCTTACTACCTTGAAACTAAAGCAGAACAACGATGAACGCCTCAAGAGCTGCTGCACGCCTCTCGTTTTGCAAGGATAATCAGGGCCTTACTTCGAAGCTTGGGCTCACGTTGACTTTCACTTTAGGTATAGCGCAGAGCAGGGTGAGCTTCCAACAAGGAACTGGAAACCCAAGGTTTCTTAGGAGAAAACTCATTTTCTTCTCAGAACCATGCCGGCAGTGAGGAAATCCCCGGCAACAACAATGCTTTTCAGGTAGCTTCGAGGCCGCATGAACGGAGCTTTCATAATGGGAAAAGAAGCCTTATGCCATCAGTCTCCAATTTCTAGGTTGACACGCAGCATACACGCAGGACCAGAGCTTACTGTCTCTACGCAGTGTTCTGGTACCGAAACGGTTGCTTAAGCAAAGTCCCTAGGAGTCTTGGAAAGCTTACTACCGTGAAACTAAAGAAGAACAGCGATGAAGGCCTCATGGAGCTGCTGCACGCCTCCCGTTTTGCCAGGATAATCAGGGCCTTACTTCGAGGCTAGTGCTCACATTGACTTTCACGTTTGGTATAGAGCGGAGCAGGTTGAGCTTCCAACTACGAACTGGAAGCACAAGGTTTCTTTCGAGAAAACTCATTTTCTTCTATGAGCCATGCCATCTGTAAGTAAAAGCACGGTAACAACAGTGCTTTTCAGGTAGCTTCGGGGCCGCATCAACAGAGCTTTCATAATGGGAAAACTAGCCTTGTGCCATCAGTCTGTAATTTCTAGGTTGACACGCAGCATACACGCAGGAGCAGAGCTCCTGGTTCTACGCAGTGTTCTGGTACTGAAACGGGTGCTGAAGCAAGGCCCCTAGGAGTGTTGAAAAGCTTACTACCTTGAAACTAAAGCAGAACAACGATGAACGCCTCATGGAGCTGCTGCACGCCTCTCGTTTTGCAAGGATAATCAGGGCCTACTTCGAAGCTTGGGCTCACGTTGACTTTCACTTTAGGTATAGCGCAGAGCAGGGTGAGCTTCCAACAAGGAACTGGAAACACAAGGTTTCTTAGGAGAAAACTCATTTTCTTCTCAGAACCATGCCGGGAGTGAAGAAAACCCCGGCAACAACAATGCTTTTCAGGTAGCTTCGAGGCCGCATGAACGGAGCTTTCATAATGGGAAAAGAGGCTTTATGCCATCAGTCTCCAATTTCTAGGTTGACACGCAGCATACACGCAGGACCAGAGCTTACTGTCTCTACGCAGTGTTCTGGTACCGAAACGGTTGCTTAAGCAAAGTCCCTAGGAGGCTTGTAAAGCTTACTACCGTGAAACTAAAGCAGAACAGCGATGAAGGCCTCATGGAGCTGCTGCACGCCTCCCGTTTTGCCAGCATAATCAGGGCCTTACTTCGAGGCTAGTGCTCACATTGACTTTCACGTTTGGTATAGAGCAGAACAGGGTGAGCTTCCAACTAGGAACTGGAAGCACAAGGTTTCTTTCGAGAAAACTCATTTTCTTCTATGAACCATCCCGTCTGTAAGTAAAAGCACGGAAAAAACAGTGCTTTTCAGGTAGCTTCGGGGCCGCATTAACAGAGCTTTCATAATGGGAAAACTAGCCTTGTGCCATCAGTCTGTAATTTCTAGGTTGACACGCAGCATACACGCAGGAGCAGAGCTCCTGGTTCTACGCAGTGTTCTGGTACTGAAACGGGTGCTGAAGCAAGGCCCCTAGGAGTGTTGAAAAGCTTACTACCTTGAAACTAAAGCAGAACAACGATGAACGCCTCATGGAGCTGCTGCACGCCTCTCGTTTTGCAAGGATAATCAGGGCCTACTTCGAAGCTTGGGCTCACGTTGACTTTCACTTTAGGTATAGCGCAGAGCAGGGTGAGCTTCCAACAAGGAACTGGAAACACAAGGTTTCTTAGGAGAAAACTCATTTTCTTCTCAGAACCATGCCGGGAGTGAAGAAAACCCCGGCAACAACAATGCTTTTCAGGTAGCTTCGAGGCCGCATGAACGGAGCTTTCATAATGGGAAAAGAGGCTTTATGCCATCAGTCTCCAATTTCTAGGTTGACACGCAGCATACACGCAGGACCAGAGCTTACTGTCTCTACGCAGTGTTCTGGTACCGAAACGGTTGTTTAAGCAAAGTCCCTAGGAGTCTTGGAAAGCTTACTACCGTGAAACTAAAGCAGAACAGCGATGAAGGCCTCATGGAGCTGCTGCACGCCTCCCGTTTTGCCAGCATAATCAGGGCCTTACTTCGAGGCTAGTGCTCACATTGACTTTCACGTTTGGTATAGAGCAGAGCAGGGTGAGCTTCCAACGAGGAACTGGAAGCACAAGGTTTCTTTCGAGAAAACTCATTTTCTTCTATGAGCCATGCCGGCTGTAAGTAAAAGCACGGTAACAACAGTGCTTTTCAGGTAGCTTCGGGGCCGCATCAACGGAGTTTTCATAATGGGAAAACTAGCCTTGTGCCATCAGTCTCTAATTTCTAGGTTGACACGCAGCATACACGCAGGAGCAGAGCTTCCTGGTTCTACGCAGTGTTCTGGTACTGAAACGGGTGCTGAAGCAAGGCCCCTAGGAGTGTTGAAAAGCTTACTACCTTGAAACTAAAGCAGAACAACGATGAAGGCCTCATGGAGCTGCTGCACGCCTCTCGTTTTGCAAGGATAATCAGGGCCTTACTTCGAAGCTTGGGCTCACGTTGACTTTCACTTAATTTAGCGCAGAGCAGGGTGAGCTTCAAACAAGAACTGGAAACCCAAGGTTTCTTAGGAGAAAACTCATTTTCTACTCAGAACCATGCCGGCAGTGAGGAAAACCCCGGCAACAACAATGCTTTTCAGGTAGCTTCGAGGCCGCATGAACGGAGCTTTCATAATGGGAAAAGAAGCCTTATGCCATCAGTCTCCAATTTCTAGGTTGACACGCAGCATACACGCAGGACCAGAGCTTACTGTCTCTACGCAGTGTTCTGGTACCGAAACGGTTGCTTAAGCAAAGTCCCTAGGAGTCTTGGAAAGCTTACTACCGTGAAACTAAAGCAGAACAGCGATGAAGGCCTCATGGAGCTGCTGCACGCCTCCCGTTTTGCCAGCATAATCAGGGCCTTACTTCGAGGCTAGTGCTCACATTGACTTTCACGTTTGGTATAGAGTAGAGCAGGGTGAGCTTCCAACTAGGAACTGGAAGCACAAGGTTTCTTTCTAGAAAAGTCATTTTCTTCTATGTGCCATGCCGGCTGTAAGTAAAAGCACGGTAACAACAGTGCTTTTCAGGTAGCTTCGAGGCCGCATGAATGGAGCTTTCAAAACGGGAAAACAAGCGTTGTGCCATCAGTCTCTAATTTCTAGGTTGACACGCAGCATACACGCAGGAGCAGAGCTTCCTGGTTCTACGCAGTGTTCTTGTACTGAAACGGGTGCTGAAGCAAGGCCCCTAGGAGTGTTGAAAAGCTTACTACCTTGAAACTAAAGCAGAACAACGATGAACGCCTCAAGAGCTGCTGCACGCCTCTCGTTTTGCAAGGATAATCAGGGCCTTATTTCGAAGCTTGGGCTCACGTTGACTTTCACTTTAGGTATAGCGCAGAGCAGGGTGAGCTTCCAACAAGGAACTGGAAACCCAAGGTTTCTTAAGAGAAAACTCATTTTCTTCTCAGAACCATGCCGGCAGTGAGGAAAACCCCGGCAACAACAATGCTTTTCAGGTAGCTTCGAGGCCGCATGAACGGAGCTTTCATAATGGGAAAAGAAGCCTTATGCCATCAGTCTCCAATTTCTAGGTTGACACGCAGCATGCACGCAGGACCAGAGCTTACTGTCTCTACGCAGTGTTCTGGTACCGAAACGGTTGCTTAAGCAAAGTCCCTAGGAGTCTTGGAAAGCTTACTACCGTGAAACTAAAGCAGAACAGCGATGAAGGCCTCATGGAGCTGCTGCACGCCTCCCGTTTTGCCAGGATAATCAGGGCCTTACTTCGAGGCTAGTGCTCACATTGACTTTCACGTTTGGTATAGAGCGGAGCAGGTTGAGCTTCCAACTACGAACTGGAAGCACAAGGTTTCTTTCGAGAAAACTCATTTTCTTCTATGAACCATGCCATCTGTAAGTAAAAGCACGGTAACAACAGTGCTTTTCAGGTAGCTTCGGGGCCGCATCAACAGAGCTTTCATAATGGGAAAACTAGCCTTGTGCCATCAGTCTGTAATTTCTAGGTTGACACGCAGCATACACGCAGGAGCAGAGCTCCTGGTTCTACGCAGTGTTCTGGTACTGAAACGGGTGCTGAAGCAAGGCCCCTAGGAGTGTTGAAAAGCTTACTACCTTGAAACTAAAGCAGAACAACGATGAACGCCTCAAGAGCTGCTGCACGCCTCTCGTTTTGCAAGGATAATCAGGGCCTTACTTCGAAGCTTGGGCTCACGTTGACTTTCACTTTAGGTATAGCGCAGAGCAGGGTGAGCTTCCAACAAGGAACTAGAAACCCAAGGTTTCTTAGGAGAAAACTCATTTTCTTCTCAGAACCATGCCGGCAGTGAGGAAAACCCCGGCAACAACATGCTTTCCTGGTAGCTTCGAGGCCGCATGAACGGAGCTTTCATAATGGGAAAAGAAGCCTTATGCCATCAGTCTCCAATTTCTAGGTTGACACGCAGCATACACGCAGGACCAGAGCTTACTGTCTCTACGCAGTGTTCTGGTACCGAAACGGTTGCTTAAGCAAAGTCCCTAGGAGTCTTGGAAAGCTTACTACCGTGAAACTAAAGCAGAACAGCGATGAAGGCCTCATGGAGCTGCTGCACGCCTCCCGTTTTGCCAGGATAATCAGGGCCTTACTTCGAGGCTAGTGCTCACATTGACTTTCACGTTTGGTATAGAGCGGAGCAGGTTGAGCTTCCAACTACGAACTGGAAGCACAAGGTTTCTTTCGAGAAAACTCATTATCTTCTATGAACCATGCCATCTGTAAGTAAAAGCACGGTAACAACAGTGCTTTTCAGGTAGCTTCTGGGCCGCATCAAAGGAGCTTTCATAATGGGAAAACTAGCCTTGTGCCATCAGTCTGTAATTTCTAGGTTGACACGCAGCATACACGCAGGAGCAGAGCTCCTGGTTCTACGCAGTGTTCTGGTACTGAAACGGGTGCTGAAGCAAGGCCCCTAGGAGTGTTGAAAAGCTTACTACCTTGAAACTAAAGCAGAACAACGATGAACGCCTCATGGAGCTGCTGCACGCCTCTCGTTTTGCAAGGATAATCAGGGCCTACTTCGAAGCTTGGGCTCACGTTGACTTTCACTTTAGGTATAGCGCAGAGCAGGGTGAGCTTCCAACAAGGAACTGGAAACACAAGGTTTCTTAGGAGAAAACTCATTTTCTTCTCAGAACCATGCCGGGAGTGAAGAAAACCCCGGCAACAACAATGCTTTTCAGGTAGCTTCGAGGCCGCATGAACGGAGCTTTCATAATGGGAAAAGAGGCTTTATGCCATCAGTCTCCAATTTCTAGGTTGACACGCAGCATACACGCAGGACCAGAGCTTACTGTCTCTACGCAGTGTTCTGGTACCGAAACGGTTGTTTAAGCAAAGTCCCTAGGAGTCTTGGAAAGCTTACTACCGTGAAACTAAAGCAGAACAGCGATGAAGGCCTCATGGAGCTGCTGCACGCCTCCCGTTTTGCCAGCATAATCAGGGCCTTACTTCGAGGCTAGTGCTCACATTGACTTTCACGTTTGGTATAGAGCAGAGCAGGGTGAGCTTCCAACGAGGAACTGGAAGCACAAGGTTTCTTTCGAGAAAACTCATTTTCTTCTATGAGCCATGCCGGCTGTAAGTAAAAGCACGGTAACAACAGTGCTTTTCAGGTAGCTTCGGGGCCGCATCAACGGAGTTTTCATAATAGGAAAACTAGCCTTGTGCCATCAGTCTCTAATTTCTAGGTTGACACGCAGCATACACGCAGGAGCAGAGCTTCCTGGTTCTACGCAGTGTTCTGGTACTGAAACGGGTGCTGAAGCAAGGCCCCTAGGAGTGTTGAAAAGCTTACTACCTTGAAACTAAAGCAGAACAACGATGAAGGCCTCATGGAGCTGCTGCACGCCTCTCGTTTTGCAAGGATAATCAGGGCCTTACTTCGAAGCTTGGGCTCACGTTGACTTTCACTTAATTTAGCGCAGAGCAGGGTGAGCTTCAAACAAGAACTGGAAACCCAAGGTTTCTTAGGAGAAAACTCATTTTCTTCTCAGAACCATGCCGGCAGTGAGGAAAACCCCGGCAACAACAATGCTTTTCAGGTAGCTTCGAGGCCGCATGAACGGAGCTTTCATAATGGGAAAAGAAGCCTTATGCCATCAGTCTCCAATTTCTAGGTTGACACGCAGCATACACGCAGGACCAGAGCTTACTGTCTCTACGCAGTGTTCTGGTACCGAAACGGTTGCTTAAGCAAAGTCCCTAGGAGTCTTGGAAAGCTTACTACCGTGAAACTAAAGCAGAACAGCGATGAAGGCCTCATGGAGCTGCTGCACGCCTCCCGTTTTGCCAGCATAATCAGGGCCTTACTTCGAGGCTAGTGCTCACATTGACTTTCACGTTTGGTATAGAGTAGAGCAGGGTGAGCTTCCAACTAGGAACTGGAAGCACAAGGTTTCTTTCTAGAAAAGTCATTTTCTTCTATGTGCCATGCCGGCTGTAAGTAAAAGCACGGTAACAACAGTGCTTTTCAGGTAGCTTCGAGGCCGCATGAATGGAGCTTTCAAAACGGGAAAACAAGCGTTGTGCCATCAGTCTCTAATTTCTAGGTTGACACGCAGCATACACGCAGGAGCAGAGCTTCCTGGTTCTACGCAGTGTTCTTGTACTGAAACGGGTGCTGAAGCAAGGCCCCTAGGAGTGTTGAAAAGCTTACTACCTTGAAACTAAAGCAGAACAACGATGAACGCCTCAAGAGCTGCTGCACGCCTCTCGTTTTGCAAGGATAATCAGGGCCTTACTTCGAAGCTTGGGCTCACGTTGACTTTCACTTTAGGTATAGCGCAGAGCAGGGTGAGCTTCCAACAAGGAACTGGAAACCCAAGGTTTCTTAAGAGAAAACTCATTTTCTTCTCAGAACCATGCCGGCAGTGAGGAAAACCCCGGCAACAACAATGCTTTTCAGGTAGCTTCGAGGCCGCATGAACGGAGCTTTCATAATGGGAAAAGAAGCCTTATGCCATCAGTCTCCAATTTCTAGGTTGACACGCAGCATGCACGCAGGACCAGAGCTTACTGTCTCTACGCAGTGTTCTGGTACCGAAACGGTTGCTTAAGCAAAGTCCCTAGGAGTCTTGGAAAGCTTACTACCGTGAAACTAAAGCAGAACAGCGATGAAGGCCTCATGGAGCTGCTGCACGCCTCCCGTTTTGCCAGGATAATCAGGGCCTTACTTCGAGGCTAGTGCTCACATTGACTTTCACGTTTGGTATAGAGCGGAGCAGGTTGAGCTTCCAACTACGAACTGGAAGCACAAGGTTTCTTTCGAGAAAACTCATTTTCTTCTATGAACCATGCCGTCTGTAAGTAAAAGCACGGTAACAACAGTGCTTTTCAGGTAGCTTCGGGGCCGCATCAACAGAGCTTTCATAATGGGAAAACTAGCCTTGTGCCATCAGTCTGTAATTTCTAGGTTGACACGCAGCATACACGCAGGAGCAGAGCTCCTGGTTCTACGCAGTGTTCTGGTACTGAAACGGGTGCTGAAGCAAGGCCCCTAGGAGTGTTGAAAAGCTTACTACCTTGAATCTAAAGCAGAACAACGATGAACGCCTCAAGAGCTGCTGCACGCCTCTCGTTTTGCAAGGATAATCAGGGCCTTACTTCGAAGCTTGGGCTCACGTTGACTTTCACTTTAGGTATAGCGCAGAGCAGGGTGAGCTTCCAACAAGGAACTAGAAACCCAAGGTTTCTTAGGAGAAAACTCATTTTCTTCTCAGAACCATGCCGGCAGTGAGGAAAACCCCGGCAACAACATGCTTTCCTGGTAGCTTCGAGGCCGCATGAACGGAGCTTTCATAATGGGAAAAGAAGCCTTATGCCATCAGTCTCCAATTTCTAGGTTGACACGCAGCATACACGCAGGACCAGAGCTTACTGTCTCTACGCAGTGTTCTGGTACCGAAACGGTTGCTTAAGCAAAGTCCCTAGGAGTCTTGGAAAGCTTACTACCGTGAAACTAAAGCAGAACAGCGATGAAGGCCTCATGGAGCTGCTGCACGCCTCCCGTTTTGCCAGGATAATCAGGGCCTTACTTCGAGGCTAGTGCTCACATTGACTTTCACGTTTGGTATAGAGCGGAGCAGGTTGAGCTTCCAACTACGAACTGGAAGCACAAGGTTTCTTTCGAGAAAACTCATTTTCTTCTATGAACCATGCCATCTGTAAGTAAAAGCACGGTAACAACAGTGCTTTTCAGGTAGCTTCTGGGCCGCATCAAAGGAGCTTTCATAATGGGAAAACTAGCCTTGTGCCATCAGTCTGTAATTTCTAGGTTGACACGCAGCATACACGCAGGAGCAGAGCTCCTGGTTCTACGCAGTGTTCTGGTACTGAAACGGGTGCTGAAGCAAGGTCCCTAGGAGTGTTGAAAAGCTTACTACCTTGAAACTAAAGCAGAACAACGATGAACGCCTCAGGGAGCTGCTGCACGCTTCTCGTTTTGCAAGGATAATCAGGGCCTACTTCGAAGCTCGGGCTCTCGTTGACTTTCACTTTAGCTATAGCGCAGAGCAGGGTGAGCTTCCAACAAGGAACTGGAAACACAAGGTTTCTTAGGAGAAAACTCATTTTCTTCTCAGAACCATGCCGGCAGTGAAGAAAACCCCGGCAACAACAGTGCTTTTCAGGTAGCTTCGAGGCCGCATGAACAGAGCTTTCATAATGGGAAAAGAGGCTTTATGCCATCAGTCTCCAATTTCTAGGTTGACACGCAGCATACACGCAGGACCAGAGCTTACTGTCTCTACGCAGTGTTCTGGTACCGAAACGGTTGCTTAAGCAAAGTCCCTAGGAGTCTTGGAAAGCTTACTACCGTGAAACTAAAGCAGAACAGCGATGAAGGCCTCATGGAGCTGCTGCACGCCTCCCGTTTTGCCAGCATAATCAGGGCCTTACTTCGAGGCTAGTGCTCACATTGACTTTCACGTTTGGTATAGAGCAGAGTAGGGTAAGCTTACAACTATGAACTGGAAGCACAAGGTTTCTTCGAGTAAACTCATTTTCTTCTATGTGCCATGCCGGCTGTAAGTAAAAGCACGGTAACAACAGTGCTTTTCAGGTAGCTTCGAGGCCGCATGAATGGAGCTTTCAAAACGGGAAAACAAGCGTTCTGCCACCAGTCTCTAATTTCTAGGTTGACACGCAGCATACACGCAGGAGCAGAGCTTCCTGGTTCTACGCAGTCTTCTGGTACTGAAACGGGTGCTGAAGCAAGGCCCCTAGGAGTGTTGAAAAGCTTACTACCTTGAAACTAAAGCAGAACAACGATGAACGCCTCAAGAGCTGCTGCACGCCTCTCGTTTTGCAAGGATAATCAGGGCCTTACTTCGAAGCTTGGGCTCACGTTGACTTTCACTTTAGGTATAGCGCAGAGCAGGGTGAGCTTCCAACAAGGAACTGGAAACCTCATGGTTTCTTAAGAGAAAACTCATTTTCTTCTCAGAACCAGGCCGGCAGTGAGGAAAACCCCGGCAACAACAATGCTTTTCAGGTAGCTTCGAGGCCGCATGAACGGAGCTTTCATAATGGGAAAAGAAGCCTTATGCCATCAGTCTCCAATTTCTAGGTTGACACGCAGCATACACGCAGGACCAGAGCTTACTGTCTCTACGCAGTGTTCTGGTACCGAAACGGTTGCTTAAGCAAAGTCCCTAGGAGTCTTGGAAAGCTTACTACCGTGAAACTAAAGCAGAACAGCGATGAAGGCCTCATGGAGCTGCTGCACGCCTCCCGTTTTGCCAGCATAATCAGGGCCTTACTTCGAGGCTAGTGCTCACATTGACTTTCACGTTTGGTATAGAGCGGAGCAGGTTGAGCTTCCAACTACGAACTGGAAGCACAAGGTTTCTTTCGAGAAAACTCATTTTCTTCTATGAACCATGCCGTCTGTAAGTAAAAGCACGGTAACAACAGTGCTTTTCAGGTAGCTTCGGGGCCGCATCAACAGAGCTTTCATAATGGGAAAACTAGCCTTGTGCCATCAGTCTGTAATGTCTAGTTTGACACGCAGCATACACGCAGGAGCAGAGCTTCCTGGTTCTACGCAGTGTTCTGGTACTGAAACGGGTGCTGAAGCAAGGCCCCTAGGAGTGTTGAAAAGCTTACTACCTTGAAACTAAAGCAGAACAACGATGAACGCCTCAAGAGCTGCTGTACGCCTCTCGTTTTGCAAGGATAATCAGGGCCTTACTTCGAAGCTTGGGCTCACGTTGACTTTCACTTTAGGTATAGCGCAGAGCAGGGTGAGCTTGCAACAAGGAACTGGAAACCCAAGGTTTCTTAGGAGAAAACTCATTTTCTTCTCAGAACCATGCCGGCAGTGAGGAAAACCCCGGCAACAACAATGCTTTTCAGGTAGCTTCGAGACCGCATGAACGGAGCTTTCATAATGGGAAAAGAAGCCTTATGCCATCAGTCTCCAATTTCTAGGTTGACACGCAGCATACACGCAGGACCAGAGCTTACTGTCTCTACGCAGTGTTCTGGTACCGAAACGGTTGCTTAAGCAAAGTCCCTAGGAGTCTTGGAAAGCTTACTACCGTGAAACTAAAGCAGAACAGCGATGAAGGCCTCATGGGGCTGCTGCACGCCTCCCGTTTTGCCAGGATAATCAGGGCCTTACTTCGAGGCTAGTGCTCACATTGACTTTCACGTTTGGTATAGAGCGGAGCAGGTTGAGCTTCCAACTACGAACTGGAAGCACAAGGTTTCTTTCGAGAAAACTCATTTTCTTCTATGAACCATGCCGTCTGTAAGTAAAAGCACGGTAACAACAGTGCTTTTCAGGTAGCTTCGGGGCCGCATCAACAGAGCTTTCATAATGGGAAAACTAGCCTTGTGCCATCAGTCTGTAATTTCTAGGTTGACACGCAGCATACACGCAGGAGCAGAGCTCCTGGTTCTACGCAGTGTTCTGGTACTGAAACGGGTGCTGAAGCAAGGCCCCTAGGAGTGTTGAAAAGCTTACTACCTTGAAACTAAAGCAGAACAACGATGAACGCCTCATGGAGCTGCTGCACGCTTCTCGTTTTGCAAGGATAATCAGGGCCTACTTCGAAGCTCGGGCTCTCGTTGACTTTCACTTTAGGTATAGCGCAGAGCAGGGTGAGCTTCCAACAAGGACCTGGAAACCCAAGGTTTCTTAGGAGAAAACTCATTTTCTTCTCAGAACCATGCCGGCAGTGAGGAAAACCCCGGCAACAACAATGCTTTTCAGGTAGCTTCGAGGCCGCATGAACGGAGCTTTCATAATGGGAAAAGAAGCCTTATGCCATCAGTCTCCAATTTCTAGGTTGACACGCAGCATACACGCAGGACCAGAGCTTACTGTCTCTACGCAGTGTTCTGGTACCGAAACGGTTGCTTAAGCAAAGTCCCTAGGAGTCTTGGAAAGCTTACTACCGTGAAACTAAAGCAGAACAGCGATGAAGGCCTCATGGAGCTGCTGCACGCCTCCCGTTTTGCCAGCATAATCAGGGCCTTACTTCGAGGCTAGTGCTCACATTGACTTTCACGTTTGGTATAGAGTAGAGCAGGGTGAGCTTCCAACTAGGAACTGGAAGCACAAGGTTTCTTTCTAGAAAAGTCATTTTCTTCTATGTGCCATGCCGGCTGTAAGTAAAAGCACGGTAACAACAGTGCTTTTCAGGTAGCTTCGAGGCCGCATGAATGGAGCTTTCAAAACGGGAAAACAAGCGTTGTGCCATCAGTCTCTAATTTCTAGGTTGACACGCAGCATACACGCAGGAGCAGAGCTTCCTGGTTCTACGCAGTGTTCTTGTACTGAAACGGGTGCTGAAGCAAGGCCCCTAGGAGTGTTGAAAAGCTTACTACCTTGAAACTAAAGCAGAACAACGATGAACGCCTCAAGAGCTGCTGCACGCCTCTCGTTTTGCAAGGATAATCAGGGCCTTACTTCGAAGCTTGGGCTCACGTTGACTTTCACTTTAGGTATAGCGCAGAGCAGGGTGAGCTTCCAACAAGGAACTGGAAACCCAAGGTTTCTTAAGAGAAAACTCATTTTCTTCTCAGAACCATGCCGGCAGTGAGGAAAACCCCGGCAACAACAATGCTTTTCAGGTAGCTTCGAGGCCGCATGAACGGAGCTTTCATAATGGGAAAAGAAGCCTTATGCCATCAGTCTCCAATTTCTAGGTTGACACGCAGCATACACGCAGGACCAGAGCTTACTGTCTCTACGCAGTGTTCTGGTACCGAAACGGTTGCTTAAGCAAAGTCCCTAGGAGTCTTGGAAAGCTTACTACCGTGAAACTAAAGCAGAACAGCGATGAAGGCCTCATGGAGCTGCTGCACGCCTCCCGTTTTGCCAGGATAATCAGGGCCTTACTTCGAGGCTAGTGCTCACATTGACTTTCACGTTTGGTATAGAGCGGAGCAGGTTGAGCTTCCAACTACGAACTGGAAGCACAAGGTTTCTTTCGAGAAAACTCATTTTCTTCTATGAACCATGCCGGCTGTAAGTAAAAGCACGGTAACAACAGTGCTTTTCAGGTAGCTTCTGGGCCGCATCAAAGGAGCTTTCATAATGGGAAAACTAGCCTTGTGCCATCAGTCTGTAATTTCTAGGTTGACACGCAGCATACACGCAGGAGCAGAGCTCCTGGTTCTACGCAGTGTTCTGGTACTGAAACGGGTGCTGAAGCAAGGCCCCTAGGAGTGTTGAAAAGCTTACTACCTTGAAACTAAAGCAGAACAACGATGAACGCCTCATGGAGCTGCTGCACGCCTCTCGTTTTGCAAGGATAATCAGGGCCTACTTCGAAGCTTGGGCTCACGTTGACTTTCACTTTAGGTATAGCGCAGAGCAGGGTGAGCTTCCAACAAGGAACTGGAAACACAAGGTTTCTTAGGAGAAAACTCATTTTCTTCTCAGAACCATGCCGGGAGTGAAGAAAACCCCGGCAACAACAATGCTTTTCAGGTAGCTTCGAGGCCGCATGAACGGAGCTTTCATAATGGGAAAAGAGGCTTTATGCCATCAGTCTCCAATTTCTAGGTTGACACGCAGCATACACGCAGGCCCAGAGCTTACTGTCTCTACGCAGTGTTCTGGTACCGAAACGGTTGTTTAAGCAAAGTCCCTAGGAGTCTTGGAAAGCTTACTACCGTGAAACTAAAGCAGAACAGCGATGAAGGCCTCATGGAGCTGCTGCACGCCTCCCGTTTTGCCAGCATAATCAGGGCCTTACTTCGAGGCTAGTGCTCACATTGACTTTCACGTTTGGTATAGAGCAGAGCAGGGTGAGCTTCCAACGAGGAACTGGAAGCACAAGGTTTCTTTCGAGAAAACTCATTTTCTTCTATGAACCATGCCGGCTGTAAGTAAAAGCACGGTAACAACAGTGCTTTTCAGGTAGCTTCGGGGCCGCATCAACGGAGTTTTCATAATGGGAAAACTAGCCTTGTGCCATCAGTCTCTAATTTCTAGGTTGACACGCAGCATACACGCAGGAGCAGAGCTTCCTGGTTCTACGCAGTGTTCTGGTACTGAAACGGGTGCTGAAGCAAGGCCCCTAGGAGTGTTGAAAAGCTTACTACCTTGAAACTAAAGCAGAACAACGATGAAGGCCTCATGGAGCTGCTGCACGCCTCTCGTTTTGCAAGGATAATCAGGGCCTTACTTCGAAGCTTGGGCTCACGTTGACTTTCACTTAATTTAGCGCAGAGCAGGGTGAGCTTCAAACAAGAACTGGAAACCCAAGGTTTCTTAGGAGAAAACTCATTTTCTTCTCAGAACCATGCCGGCAGTGAGGAAAACCCCGGCAACAACAATGCTTTTCAGGTAGCTTCGAGGCCGCATGAACGGAGCTTTCATAATGGGAAAAGAAGCCTTATGCCATCAGTCTCCAATTTCTAGGTTGACACGCAGCATACACGCAGGACCAGAGCTTACTGTCTCTACGCAGTGTTCTGGTACCGAAACGGTTGCTTAAGCAAAGTCCCTAGGAGTCTTGGAAAGCTTACTACCGTGAAACTAAAGCAGAACAGCGATGAAGGCCTCATGGAGCTGCTGCACGCCTCCCGTTTTGCCAGCATAATCAGGGCCTTACTTCGAGGCTAGTGCTCACATTGACTTTCACGTTTGGTATAGAGTAGAGCAGGGTGAGCTTCCAACTAGGAACTGGAAGCACAAGGTTTCTTTCTAGAAAAGTCATTTTCTTCTATGTGCCATGCCGGCTGTAAGTAAAAGCACGGTAACAACAGTGCTTTTCAGGTAGCTTCGAGGCCGCATGAATGGAGCTTTCAAAACGGGAAAACAAGCGTTGTGCCATCAGTCTCTAATTTCTAGGTTGACACGCAGCATACACGCAGGAGCAGAGCTTCCTGGTTCTACGCAGTGTTCTTGTACTGAAACGGGTGCTGAAGCAAGGCCCCTAGGAGTGTTGAAAAGCTTACTACCTTGAAACTAAAGCAGAACAACGATGAACGCCTCAAGAGCTGCTGCACGCCTCTCGTTTGGCAAGGATAATCAGGGCCTTACTTCGAAGCTTGGGCTCACGTTGACTTTCACTTTAGGTATAGCGCAGAGCAGGGTGAGCTTGCAACAAGGAACTGGAAACCCAAGGTTTCTTAGGAGAAAACTCATTTTCTTCTCAGAACCATGCCGGCAGTGAGGAAAACCCCGGCAACAACAATGCTTTTCAGGTAGCTTCGAGGCCGCATGAACGGAGCTTTCATAATGGGAAAAGAAGCCTTATGCCATCAGTCTCCAATTTCTAGGTTGACACGCAGCATACACGCAGGACCAGAGCTTACTGTCTCTACGCAGTGTTCTGGTACCGAAACGGTTGCTTAAGCAAAGTCCCTAGGAGTCTTGGAAAGCTTACTACCGTGAAACTAAAGCAGAACAGCGATGAAGGCCTCATGGAGCTGCTGCACGCCTCCCGTTTTGCCAGGATAATCAGGGCCTTACTTCGAGGCTAGTGCTCACATTGACTTTCACGTTTGGTATAGAGCGGAGCAGGTTGAGCTTCCAACTACGAACTGGAAGCACAAGGTTTCTTTCGAGAAAACTCATTTTCTTCTATGAACCATGCCGTCTGTAAGTAAAAGCACGGTAACAACAGTGCTTTTCAGGTAGCTTCGGGGCCGCATCAACAGAGCTTTCATAATGGGAAAACTAGCCTTGTGCCATCAGTCTGTAATTTCTAGGTTGACACGCAGCATACACGCAGGAGCAGAGCTCCTGGTTCTACGCAGTGTTCTGGTACTGAAACGGGTGCTGAAGCAAGGCCCCTAGGAGTGTTGAAAAGCTTACTACCTTGAAACTAAAGCAGAACAACGATGAACGCCTCATGGAGCTGCTGCACGCTTCTCGTTTTGCAAGGATAATCAGGGCCTACTTCGAAGCTCGGGCTCTCGTTGACTTTCACTTTAGGTATAGCGCAGAGCAGGGTGAGCTTCCAACAAGGACCTGGAAACACAAGGTTTCTTAGGAGAAAACTCATTTTCTTCTCAGAACCATGCCGGCAGTGAAGAAAACCCCGGCAACAACAGTGCTTTTCAGGTAGCTTCGAGGCCGCATGAACGGAGCTTTCATAATGGGAAAAGAGGCTTTATGCCATCAGTCTCCAATTTCTAGGTTGACACGCAGCATACACGCAGGACCAGAGCTTACTGTCTCTACGCAGTGTTCTGGTACCGAAACGGTTGCTTAAGCAAAGTCCCTAGGAGTCTTGGAAAGCTTACTACCGTGAAACTAAAGCAGAACAGCGATGAAGGCCTCATGGAGCTGCTGCACGCCTCCCGTTTTGCCAGCATAATCAGGGCCTTACTTCGAGGCTAGTGCTCACATTGACTTTCACGTTTGGTATAGAGCAGAGTAGGGTAAGCTTACAACTAGGAACTGGAAGCACAAGGTTTCTTCGAGTAAACTCATTTTCTTCTATGTGCCATGCCGGCTGTAAGTAAAAGCACGGTAACAACAGTGCTTTTCAGGTAGCTTCGAGGCCGCATGAATGGAGCTTTCAAAACGGGAAAACAAGCGTTGTGCCATCAGTCTCCAATTTCTAGGTTGACACGCAGCATACACGCAGGAGCAGAGCTTCCTGGTTCTACGCAGTGTTCTTGTACTGAAACGGGTGCTGAAGCAAGGCCCCTAGGAGTGTTGAAAAGCTTACTACCTTGAAACTAAAGCAGAACAACGATGAACGCCTCAAGAGCTGCTGCACGCCTCTCGTTTTGCAAGGATAATCAGGGCCTTACTTCGAAGCTTGGGCTCACGTTGACTTTCACTTTAGGTATAGCGCAGAGCAGGGTGAGCTTCCAACAAGGAACTGGAAACCCAAGGTTGCTTAGAGAAAACTCATTTTCTTCTCAGAACCATGCCGGCAGTGAGGAAAACCCCGGCAACAACAATGCTTTTCAGGTAGCTTCGAGCCCGCATGAACGGAGCTTTCATAATGGGAAAAGAAGCCTTATGCCATCAGTCTCCAATTTCTAGGTTGACACGCAGCATACACGCAGGACCAGAGCTTACTGTCTCTACGCAGTGTTCTGGTACCGAAACGGTTGCTTAAGCAAAGTCCCTAGGAGTCTTGGAAAGCTTACTACCGTGAAACTAAAGCAGAACAGCGATGAAGGCCTCATGGAGCTGCTGCACGCCTCCCGTTTTGCCAGGATAATCAGGGCCTTACTTCGAGGCTAGTGCTCACATTGACTTTCACGTTTGGTATAGAGTAGAGCAGGGTGAGCTTCCAACTAGGAACTGGAAGCACAAGGTTTCTTTCGAGAAAAGTCATTTTCTTCTATGTGCCATGCCGGCTGTAAGTAAAAGCACGGTAACAACAGTGCTTTTCAGGTAGCTTCGAGGCCGCATGAATGGAGCTTTCAAAACGGGAAAACAAGCGTTGTGCCATCAGTCTCTAATTTCTAGGTTGACACGCAGCATACACGCAGGAGCAGAGCTTCCTGGTTCTACGCAGTGTTCTTGTACTGAAACGGGTGCTGAAGCAAGGCCCCTAGGAGTGTTGAAAAGCTTACTACCTTGAAACTAAAGCAGAACAACGATGAACGCCTCAAGAGCTGCTGCACGCCTCTCGTTTTGCAAGGATAATCAGGGCCTTACTTCGAAGCTTGGGCTCACGTTGACTTTCACTTTAGGTATAGCGCAGAGCAGGGTGAGCTTCCAACAAGGAACTGGAAACCCAAGGTTTCTTAGGAGAAAACTCATTTTCTTCTCAGAACCATGCCGGCAGTGAGGAAAACCCCGGCAACAACCATGCTTTTCAGGTAGCTTCGAGGCCGCATGAACGGAGCTTTCATAATGGGAAAAGAAGCCTTATGCCATCAGTCTCCAATTTCTAGGTTGACACGCAGCATACACGCAGGACCAGAGCTTACTGTCTCTACGCAGTGTTCTGGTACCGAAACGGTTGCTTAAGCAAAGTCCCTAGGAGTCTTGGAAAGCTTACTACCGTGAAACTAAAGCAGAACAGCGATGAAGGCCTCATGGAGCTGCTGCACGCCTCCCGTTTTGCCAGGATAATCAGGGCCTTTCTTCGAGGCTAGTGCTCACATTGACTTTCACGTTTGGTATAGAGCGGAGCAGGTTGAGCTTCCAACTACGAACTGGAAGCACAAGGTTTCTTTCGAGAAAACTCATTTTCTTCTATGAACCATGCCGTCTGTAAGTAAAAGCACGGTAACAACAGTGCTTTTCAGGTAGCTTCGGGGCCGCATCAACAGAGCTTTCATAATGGGAAAACTAGCCTTGTGCCATCAGTCTGTAATTTCTAGGTTGACACGCAGCATACACGCAGGAGCAGAGCTCCTGGTTCTACGCAGTGTTCTGGTACTGAAACGGGTGCTGAAGCAAGGCCCCTAGGAGTGTTGAAAAGCTTACTACCTTGAAACTAAAGCAGAACAACGATGAACGCCTCATGGAGCTGCTGCACGCCTCTCGTTTTGCAAGGATAATCAGGGCCTTACTTCGAAGCTTGGGCTCACGTTGACTTTCACTTTAGGTATAGCGCAGAGCAGGGTGAGCTTCCAACAAGGAACTGGAAACCCAAGGTTTCTTAGGAGAAAACTCATTTTCTTCTCAGAACCATGCCGGCAGTGAGGAAATCCCCGGCAACAACAATGCTTTTCAGGTAGCTTCGAGGCCGCATGAACGGAGCTTTCATAATGGGAAAAGAAGCCTTATGCCATCAGTCTCCAATTTCTAGGTTGACACGCAGCATACACGCAGGACCAGAGCTTACTGTCTCTACGCAGTGTTCTGGTACCGAAACGGTTGCTTAAGCAAAGTCCCTAGGAGTCTTGGAAAGCTTACTACCGTGAAACTAAAGCAGAACAGCGATGAAGGCCTCATGGAGCTGCTGCACGCCTCCCGTTTTGCCAGCATAATCAGGGCCTTACTTCGAGGCTAGTGCTCACATTGACTTTCACGTTTGGTATAGAGCGGAGCAGGTTGAGCTTCCAACTACGAACTGGAAGCACAAGGTTTCTTTCGAGAAAACTCATTTTCTTCTATGAACCATGCCGTCTGTAAGTAAAAGCACGGTAACAACAGTGCTTTTCAGGTAGCTTCGGGGCCGCATCAACAGAGCTTTCATAATGGGAAAACTAGCCTTGTGCCATCAGTCTGTAATTTCTAGGTTGACACGCAGCATACACGCAGGAGCAGAGCTCCTGGTTCTACGCAGTGTTCTGATACTGAAACGGGTGCTGAAGCAAGGCCCCTAGGAGTGTTGAAAAGCTTACTACCTTGAAACTAAAGCAGAACAACGATGAACGCCTCATGGAGCTGCTGCACGCCTCTCGTTTTGCAAGGATAATCAGGGCCTACTTCGAAGCTTGGGCTCACGTTGACTTTCACTTTAGGTATAGCGCAGAGCAGGGTGAGCTTCCAACAAGGAACTGGAAACACAAGGTTTCTTAGGAGAAAACTCATTTTCTTCTCAGAACCATGCCGGGAGTGAAGAAAACCCCGGCAACAACAATGCTTTTCAGGTAGCTTCGAGGCCGCATGAACGGAGCTTTCATAATGGGAAAAGAGGCTTTATGCCATCAGTCTCCAATTTCTAGGTTGACACGCAGCATACACGCAGGACCAGAGCTTACTGTCTCTACGCAGTGTTCTGGTACCGAAACGGTTGCTTAAGCAAAGTCCCTAGGAGGCTTGGAAAGCTTACTACCGTGAAACTAAAGCAGAACAGCGATGAAGGCCTCATGGAGCTGCTGCACGCCTCCCGTTTTGCCAGGATAACCAGGGCCTTACTTCGAGGCTAGTGCTCACATTGACTTTCACGTTTGGTATAGAGCAGAACAGTGTGAGCTTCCAACTAGGAACTGGAAGCACAAGGTTTCTTTCGAGAAAACTCATTTTCTTCTATGAACGATCCCGTCTGTAAGTAAAAGCACGGAAAAAACAGTGCTTTTCAGGTAGCTTCGGGGCCGCATTAACAGAGATTTCATAATGGGAAAACTAGCCTTGTGCCATCAGTCTGTAATTTCTAGGTTGACACGCAGCATACACGCAGGAGCAGAGCTCCTGGTT
Source organism: Eubalaena glacialis (assembly GCF_028564815.1). NCBI lineage: Eukaryota > Metazoa > Chordata > Mammalia > Artiodactyla > Balaenidae > Eubalaena > Eubalaena glacialis. Next base: position 82,211,827 of record NC_083726.1, on the reverse strand, counting down.
CTACGCAGTGTTCTGGTACTGAAACGGGTGCTGAAGCAAGGCCCCTAGGAGTGTTGAAAAGCTTACTACCTTGAAACTAAAGCAGAACAACGATGAACGCCTCATGGAGCTGCTGCACGCCTCTCGTTTTGCAAGGATAATCAGGGCCTACTTCGAAGCTTGGGCTCACGTTGACTTTCACTTTAGGTATAGCGCAGAGCAGGGTGAGCTTCCAACAAGGAACTGGAAACACAAGGTTTCTTAGGAGAAAACTCATTTTCTTCTCAGAACCATGCCGGGAGTGAAGAAAACCCCGGCAACAACAATGCTTTTCAGGTAGCTTCGAGGCCGCATGAACGGAGCTTTCATAATGGGAAAAGAGGCTTTATGCCATCAGTCTCCAATTTCTAGGTTGACACGCAGCATACACGCAGGACCAGAGCTTACTGTCTCTACGCAGTGTTCTGGTACCGAAACGGTTGTTTAAGCAAAGTCCCTAGGAGTCTTGGAAAGCTTACTACCGTGAAACTAAAGCAGAACAGCGATGAAGGCCTCATGGAGCTGCTGCACGCCTCCCGTTTTGCCAGGATAATCAGGGCCTTACTTCGAGGCTAGTGCTCACATTGACTTTCACGTTTGGTATAGAGCAGAGCAGGGTGAGCTTCCAACGAGGAACTGGAAGCACAAGGTTTCTTTCGAGAAAACTCATTTTCTTCTATGAGCCATGCCGGCTGTAAGTAAAAGCACGGTAACAACAGTGCTTTTCAGGTAGCTTCGGGGCCGCATCAACAGAGTTTTCATAATGGGAAAACTAGCCTTGTGCCATCAGTCTCTAATTTCTAGGTTGACACGCAGCATACACGCAGGAGCAGAGCTTCCTGGTTCTACGCAGTGTTCTGGTACTGAAACGGGTGCTGAAGCAAGGCCCCTAGGAGTGTTGAAAAGCTTACTACCTTGAAACTAAAGCAGAACAACGATGAAGGCCTCATGGAGCTGCTGCACGCCTCTCGTTTTGCAAGGATAATCAGGGCCTTACTTCGAAGCTTGGGCTCACGTTGACTTTCACTTAATTTAGCGCAGAGCAGGGTGAGCTTCAAACAAGAACTGGAAACCCAAGGTTTCTTAGGAGAAAACTCATTTTCTTCTCAGAACCATGCCGGCAGTGAGGAAAACCCCGGCAACAACAATGCTTTTCAGGTAGCTTCGAGGCCGCATGAACGGAGCTTTCATAATGGGAAAAGAAGCCTTATGCCATCAGTCTCCAATTTCTAGGTTGACACGCAGCATACACGCAGGACCAGAGCTTACTGTCTCTACGCAGTGTTCTGGTACCGAAACGGTTGCTTAAGCAAAGTCCCTAGGAGTCTTGGAAAGCTTACTACCGTGAAACTAAAGCAGAACAGCGATGAAGGCCTCATGGAGCTGCTGCACGCCTCCCGTTTTGCCAGCATAATCAGGGCCTTACTTCGAGGCTAGTGCTCACATTGACTTTCACGTTTGGTATAGAGCAGAGCAGGGTGAGCTTCCAACTAGGAACTGGAAGCACAAGGTTTCTTTCGAGAAAACTCATTTTCTTCTATGAGCCATGCCGGCTGTAAGTAAAAGCACGGTAACAACAGTGCTTTTCAGGTAGCTTCGGGGCCGCATCAACAGAGTTTTCATAATGGGAAAACTAGCCTTGTGCCATCAGTCTCTAATTTCTAGGTTGACACGCAGCATACACGCAGGAGCAGAGCTTCCTGGTTCTACGCAGTGTTCTGGTACTGAAACGGGTGCTGAAGCAAGGCCCCTAGGAGTGTTGAAAAGCTTACTACCTTGAAACTAAAGCAGAACAACGATGAAGGCCTCATGGAGCTGCTGCACGCCTCTCGTTTTGCAAGGATAATCAGGGCCTTACTTCGAAGCTTGGGCTCACGTTGACTTTCACTTAATTTAGCGCAGAGCAGGGTGAGCTTCAAACAAGAACTGGAAACCCAAGGTTTCTTAGGAGAAAACTCATTTTCTTCTCAGAACCATGCCGGCAGTGAGGAAAACCCCGGCAACAACAATGCTTTTCAGGTAGCTTCGAGGCCGCATGAACGGAGCTTTCATAATGGGAAAAGAAGCCTTATGCCATCAGTCTCCAATTTCTAGGTTGACACGCAGCATACACGCAGGACCAGAGCTTACTGTCTCTACGCAGTGTTCTGGTACCGAAACGGTTGCTTAAGCAAAGTCCCTAGGAGTCTTGGAAAGCTTACTACCGTGAAACTAAAGCAGAACAGCGATGAAGGCCTCATGGAGCTGCTGCACGCCTCCCGTTTTGCCAGCATAATCAGGGCCTTACTTCGAGGCTAGTGCTCACATTGACTTTCACGTTTGGTATAGAGTAGAGCAGGGTGAGCTTCCAACTAGGAACTGGAAGCACAAGGTTTCTTTCGAGAAAAGTCATTTTCTTCTATGTGCCATGCCGGCTGTAAGTAAAAGCACGGTAACAACAGTGCTTTTCAGGTAGCTTCGAGGCCGCATGAATGGAGCTTTCAAAACGGGAAAACAAGCGTTGTGCCATCAGTCTCTAATTTCTAGGTTGACACGCAGCATACACGCAGGAGCAGAGCTTCCTGGTTCTACGCAGTGTTCTTGTACTGAAACGGGTGCTGAAGCAAGGCCCCTAGGAGTGTTGAAAAGCTTACTACCTTGAAACTAAAGCAGAACAACGATGAACGCCTCAAGAGCTGCTGCACGCCTCTCGTTTTGCAAGGATAATCAGGGCCTTACTTCGAAGCTTGGGCTCACGTTGACTTTCACTTTAGGTATAGCTCAGACCAGGGTGAGCTTGCAACAAGGAACTGGAAACCCAAGGTTTCTTAGGAGAAAACTCATTTTCTTCTCAGAACCATGCCGGCAGTGAGGAAAACCCCGGCAACAACAATGCTTTTCAGGTAGCTTCGAGGCCGCATGAACGGAGCTTTCATAATGGGAAAAGAAGCCTTATGCCATCAGTCTCCAATTTCTAGGTTGACACGCAGCATACACGCAGGACCAGAGCTTACTGTCTCTACGCAGTGTTCTGGTACCGAAACGGTTGCTTAAGCAAAGTCCCTAGGAGTCTTGGAAAGCTTACTACCGTGAAACTAAAGCAGAACAGCGATGAAGGCCTCATGGAGCTGCTGCACGCCTCCAGTTTTGCCAGGATAATCAGGGCCTTACTTCGAGGCTAGTGCTCACATTGACTTTCACGTTTGGTATAGAGCGGAGCAGGTTGAGCTTCCAACTACGAACTGGAAGCACAAGGTTTCTTTCGAGAAAACTCATATTCTTCTATGAACCATGCCGGCTGTAAGTAAAAGCACGGTAACAACAGTGCTTTTCAGGTAGCTTCGAGGCCGCATGAATGGAGCTTTCAAAACGGGAAAACAAGCGTTGTGCCATCAGTCTCTAATTTCTAGGTTGACACGCAGCATACACGCAGGAGCAGAGCTTCCTGGTTCTACGCAGTGTTCTTGTACTGAAACGGGTGCTGAAGCAAGGCCCCTAGGAGTGTTGAAAAGCTTACTACCTTGAAACTAAAGCAAAACAACGATGAACGCCTCAAGAGCTGCTGCACGCCTCTCGTTTTGCAAGGATAATCAGGGCCTTACTTCGAAGCTTGGGCTCACGTTGACTTTCACTTTAGGTATAGCGCAGAGCAGGGTGAGCTTCCAACAAGGAACTGGAAACCCAAGGTTTCTTAGAGAAAACTCATTTTCTTCTCAGAACCATGCCGGCAGTGAGGAAAACCCCGGCAACAACAATGCTTTTCAGGTAGCTTCGAGGCCGCATGAACGGAGCTTTCATAATGGGAAAAGAAGCCTTATGCCATCAGTCTCCAATTTCTAGGTTGACACGCAGCATACACGCAGGACCAGAGCTTACTGTCTCTACGCAGTGTTCTGGTACCGAAACGGTTGCTTAAGCAAAGTCCCTAGGAGTCTTGGAAAGCTTACTACCGTGAAACTAAAGCAGAACAGCGATGAAGGCCTCATGGAGCTGCTGCACGCCTCCCGTTTTGCCAGCATAATCAGGGCCTTACTTCGAGGCTACTGCTCACATTGACTTTCACGTTTGGTATAGAGTAGAGCAGGGTGAGCTTCCAACTAGGAACTGGAAGCACAAGGTTTCTTTCGAGAAAACTCATTTTCTTCTATGTGCCATGCCGGCTGTAAGTAAAAGCACGGTAACAACAGTGCTTTTCAGGTAGCTTCGAGGCCGCATGAATGGAGCTTTCAAAACGGGAAAACAAGCGTTGTGCCATCAGTCTCTAATTTCTAGGTTGACACGCAGCATACACGCAGGAGCAGAGCTTCCTGGTTCTACGCAGTGTTCTTGTACTGAAACGGGTGCTGAAGCAAGGCCCCTAGGAGTGTTGAAAAGCTTACTACCTTGAAACTAAAGCAGAACAACGATGAACGCCTCAAGAGCTGCTGCACGCCTCTCGTTTGGCAAGGATAATCAGGGCCTTACTTCGAAGCTTGGGCTCACGTTGACTTTCACTTTAGGTATAGCGCAGAGCAGGGTGAGCTTGCAACAAGGAACTGGAAACCCAAGGTTTCTTAGGAGAAAACTCATTTTCTTCTCAGAACCATGCCGGCAGTGAGGAAAACCCCGGCAACAACAATGCTTTTCAGGTAGCTTCGAGGCCGCATGAACGGAGCTTTCATAATGGGAAAAGAAGCCTTATGCCATCAGTCTCCAATTTCTAGGTTGACACGCAGCATACACGCAGGACCAGAGCTTACTGTCTCTACGCAGTGTTCTGGTACCGAAACGGTTGCTTAAGCAAAGTCCCTAGGAGTCTTGGAAAGCTTACTACCGTGAAACTAAAGCAGAACAGCGATGAAGGCCTCATGGAGCTGCTGCACGCCTCCCGTTTTGCCAGGATAATCAGGGCCTTACTTCGAGGCTAGTGCTCACATTGACTTTCACGTTTGGTATAGAGCGGAGCAGGTTGAGCTTCCAACTACGAACTGGAAGCACAAGGTTTCTTTCGAGAAAACTCATTTTCTTCTATGAACCATGCCGTCTGTAAGTAAAAGCACGGTAACAACAGTGCTTTTCAGGTAGCTTCGGGGCCGCATCAACAGAGCTTTCATAATGGGAAAACTAGCCTTGTGCCATCAGTCTGTAATTTCTAGGTTGACACGCAGCATACACGCAGGAGCAGAGCTCCTGGTTCTACGCAGTGTTCTGGTACTGAAACGGGTGCTGAAGCAAGGTCCCTAGGAGTGTTGAAAAGCTTACTACCTTGAAACTAAAGCAGAACAACGATGAACGCCTCATGGAGCTGCTGCACGCTTCTCGTTTTGCAAGGATAATCAGGGCCTACTTCGAAGCTCGGGCTCTCGTTGACTTTCACTTTAGGTATAGCGCAGAGCAGGGTGAGCTTCCAACAAGGAACTGGAAACACAAGGTTTCTTAGGAGAAAACTCATTTTCTTCTCAGAACCATGCCGGCAGTGAAGAAAACGCCGGCAACAACAGTGCTTTTCAGGTAGCTTCGAGGCCGCATGAACAGAGCTTTCATAATGGGAAAAGAGGCTTTATGCCATCAGTCTCCAATTTCTAGGTTGACACGCAGCATACACGCAGGACCAGAGCTTACTGTCTCTACGCAGTGTTCTGGTACCGAAACGGTTGCTTAAGCAAAGTCCCTAGGAGTCTTGGAAAGCTTACTACCGTGAAACTAAAGCAGAACAGCGATGAAGGCCTCATGGAGCTGCTGCACGCCTCCCGTTTTGCCAGCATAATCAGGGCCTTACTTCGAGGCTAGTGCTCACATTGACTTTCACGTTTGGTATAGAGCAGAGTAGGGTAAGCTTACAACTAGGAACTGGAAGCACAAGGTTTCTTCGAGTAAACTCATTTTCTTCTATGTGCCATGCCGGCTGTAAGTAAAAGCACGGTAACAACAGTGCTTTTCAGGTAGCTTCGAGGCCGCATGAATGGAGCTTTCAAAACGGGAAAACAAGCGTTGTGCCACCAGTCTCTAATTTCTAGGTTGACACGCAGCATACACGCAGGAGCAGAGCTTCCTGGTTCTACGCAGTCTTCTGGTACTGAAACGGGTGCTGAAGCAAGGTCCCTAGGAGTGTTGAAAAGCTTACTACCTTGAAACTAAAGCAGAACAACGATGAACGCCTCAAGAGCTGCTGCACGCCTCTCGTTTTGCAAGGATAATCAGGGCCTTACTTCGAAGCTTGGGCTCACGTTGACTTTCACTTTAGGTATAGCGCAGAGCAGGGTGAGCTTCCAACAAGGAACTGGAAACCCAAGGTTTCTTAAGAGAAAACTCATTTTCTTCTCAGAACCAGGCCGGCAGTGAGGAAAACCCCGGCAACAACAATGCTTTTCAGGTAGCTTCGAGGCCGCATGAACGGAGCTTTCATAATGGGAAAAGAAGCCTTATGCCATCAGTCTCCAATTTCTAGGTTGACACGCAGCATACACGCAGGACCAGAGCTTACTGTCTCTACGCAGTGTTCTGGTACCGAAACGGTTGCTTAAGCAAAGTCCCTAGGAGTCTTGGAAAGCTTACTACCGTGAAACTAAAGCAGAACAGCGATGAAGGCCTCATGGAGCTGCTGCACGCCTCCCGTTTTGCCAGCATAATCAGGGCCTTACTTCGAGGCTAGTGCTCACATTGACTTTCACGTTTGGTATAGAGCGGAGCAGGTTGAGCTTCCAACTACGAACTGGAAGCACAAGGTTTCTTTCGAGAAAACTCATTTTCTTCTATGAACCATGCCGTCTGTAAGTAAAAGCACGGTAACAACAGTGCTTTTCAGGTAGCTTCGGGGCCGCATCAACAGAGCTTTCATAATGGGAAAACTAGCCCTGTGCCATCAGTCTGTAATGTCTAGGTTGACACGCAGCATACACGCAGGAGCAGAGCTTCCTGGTTCTACGCAGTGTTCTGGTACTGAAACGGGTGCTGAAGCAAGGCCCCTAGGAGTGTTGAAAAGCTTACTACCTTGAAACTAAAGCAGAACAACGATGAACGCCTCAAGAGCTGCTGTACGCCTCTCGTTTTGCAAGGATAATCAGGGCCTTACTTCGAAGCTTGGGCTCACGTTGACTTTCACTTTAGGTATAGCGCAGAGCAGGGTGAGCTTGCAACAAGGAACTGGAAACCCAAGGTTTCTTAGGAGAAAACTCATTTTCTTCTCAGAACCATGCCGGCAGTGAGGAAAACCCCGGCAACAACAATGCTTTTCAGGTAGCTTCGAGACCGCATGAACGGAGCTTTCATAATGGGAAAAGAAGCCTTATGCCATCAGTCTCCAATTTCTAGGTTGACACGCAGCATACACGCAGGACCAGAGCTTACTGTCTCTACGCAGTGTTCTGGTACCGAAACGGTTGCTTAAGCAAAGTCCCTAGGAGTCTTGGAAAGCTTACTACCGTGAAACTAAAGCAGAACAGCGATGAAGGCCTCATGGAGCTGCTGCACGCCTCCCGTTTTGCCAGGATAATCAGGGCCTTACTTCGAGGCTAGTGCTCACATTGACTTTCACGTTTGGTATAGAGCGGAGCAGGTTGAGCTTCCAACTACGAACTGGAAGCACAAGGTTTCTTTCGAGAAAACTCATTTTCTTCTATGAACCATGCCGTCTGTAAGTAAAAGCACGGTAACAACAGTGCTTTTCAGGTAGCTTCGGGGCCGCATCAACAGAGCTTTCATAATGGGAAAACTAGCCTTGTGCCATCAGTCTGTAATTTCTAGGTTGACACGCAGCATACACGCAGGAGCAGAGCTCCTGGTTCTACGCAGTGTTCTGGTACTGAAACGGGTGCTGAAGCAAGGCCCCTAGGAGTGTTGAAAAGCTTACTACCTTGAAACTAAAGCAGAACAACGATGAACGCCTCATGGAGCTGCTCCACGCTTCTCGTTTTGCAAGGATAATCAGGGCCTACTTCGAAGCTCGGGCTCTCGTTGACTTTCACTTTAGGTATAGCGCAGAGCAGGGTGAGCTTCCAACAAGGACCTGGAAACCCAAGGTTTCTTAGGAGAAAACTCATTTTCTTCTCAGAACCATGCCGGCAGTGAGGAAAACCCCGGCAACAACAATGCTTTTCAGGTAGCTTCGAGCCCGCATGAACGGAGCTTTCATAATGGGAAAAGAAGCTTTATGCCATCAGTCTCCAATTTCTAGGTTGACACGCAGCATACACGCAGGACCAGAGCTTACTGTCTCTACGCAGTGTTCTGGTACCGAAACGGTTGCTTAAGCAAAACCCTAGGAGTCTTGGAAAGCTTACTACCGTGAAACTAAAGCAGAACAGCGATGAAGGCCTCATGGAGCTGCTGCACGCCTCCCGTTTTGCCAGCATAATCAGGGCCTTACTTCGAGGCTAGTGCTCACATTGACTTTCACGTTTGGTATAGAGTAGAGCAGGGTGAGCTTCCAACTAGGAACTGGAAGCACAAGGTTTCTTTCGAGAAAAGTCATTTTCTTCTATGTGCCATGCCGGCTGTAAGTAAAAGCACGGTAACAACAGTGCTTTTCAGGTAGCTTCGAGGCCGCATGAATGGAGCTTTCAAAACGGGAAAACAAGCGTTGTGCCATCAGTCTCTAATTTCTAGGTTGACACGCAGCATACACGCAGGAGCAGAGCTTCCTGGTTCTACGCAGTCTTCTGGTACTGAAACGGGTGCTGAAGCAAGGCCCCTAGGAGTGTTGAAAAGCTTACTACCTTGAAACTAAAGCAGAACAACGATGAACGCCTCAAGAGCTGCTGCACGCCTCTCGTTTTGCAAGGATAATCAGGGCCTTACTTCGAAGCTTGGGCTCACGTTGACTTTCACTTTAGGTATAGCGCAGAGCAGGGTGAGCTTCCAACAAGGAACTGGAAACCCAAGGTTTCTTAGGAGAAAACTCATTTTCTTCTCAGAACCATGCCGGCAGTGAGGAAAACCCCGGCAACAACAATGCTTTTCAGGTAGCTTCGAGGCCGCATGAACGGAGCTTTCATAATGGGAAAAGAAGCCTTATGCCATCAGTCTCCAATTTCTAGGTTGACACGCAGCATACACGCAGGACCAGAGCTTACTGTCTCTACGCAGTGTTCTGGTACCGAAACGGTTGCTTAAGCAAAGTCCCTAGGAGTCTTGGAAAGCTTACTACCGTGAAACTAAAGCAGAACAGCGATGAAGGCCTCATGGAGCTGCTGCACGCCTCCCGTTTTGCCAGGATAATCAGGGCCTTACTTCGAGGCTAGTGCTCACATTGACTTTCACGTTTGGTATAGAGCGGAGCAGGTTGAGCTTCCAACTACGAACTGGAAGCACAAGGTTTCTTTCGAGAAAACTCATTTTCTTCTATGAACCATGCCATCTGTAAGTAAAAGCACGGTAACAACAGTGCTTTTCAGGTAGCTTCTGGGCCGCATCAAAGGAGCTTTCATAATGGGAAAACTAGCCTTGTGCCATCAGTCTGTAATTTCTAGGTTGACACGCAGCATACACGCAGGAGCAGAGCTCCTGGTTCTACGCAGTGTTCTGGTACTGAAACGGGTGCTGAAGCAAGGCCCCTAGGAGTGTTGAAAAGCTTACTACCTTGAAACTAAAGCAGAACAACGATGAACGCCTCATGGAGCTGCTGCACGCCTCTCGTTTTGCAAGGATAATCAGGGCCTACTTCGAAGCTTGGGCTCACGTTGACTTTCACTTTAGGTATAGCGCAGAGCAGGGTGAGCTTCCAACAAGGAACTGGAAACACAAGGTTTCTTAGGAGAAAACTCATTTTCTTCTCAGAACCATGCCGGGAGTGAAGAAAACCCCGGCAACAACAATGCTTTTCAGGTAGCTTCGAGGCCGCATGAACGGAGCTTTCATAATGGGAAAAGAGGCTTTATGCCATCAGTCTCCAATTTCTAGGTTGACACGCAGCATACACGCAGGACCAGAGCTTACTGTCTCTACGCAGTGTTCTGGTACCGAAACGGTTGTTTAAGCAAAGTCCCTAGGAGTCTTGGAAAGCTTACTACCGTGAAACTAAAGCAGAACAGCGATGAAGGCCTCATGGAGCTGCTGCACGCCTCCCGTTTTGCCAGCATAATCAGGGCCTTACTTCGAGGCTAGTGCTCACATTGACTTTCACGTTTGGTATAGAGCAGAGCAGGGTGAGCTTCCAACGAGGAACTGGAAGCACAAGGTTTCTTTCGAGAAAACTCATTTTCTTCTATGAGCCATGCCGGCTGTAAGTAAAAGCACGGTAACAACAGTGCTTTTCAGGTAGCTTCGGGGCCGCATCAACGGAGTTTTCATAATGGGAAAACTAGCCTTGTGCCATCAGTCTCTAATTTCTAGGTTGACACGCAGCATACACGCAGGAGCAGAGCTTCCTGGTTCTACGCAGTGTTCTGGTACTGAAACGGGTGCTGAAGCAAGGTCCCTAGGAGTGTTGAAAAGCTTACTACCTTGAAACTAAAGCAGAACAACGATGAACGCCTCATGGAGCTGCTGCACGCCTCTCGTTTTGCAAGGATAATCAGGGCCTTACTTCGAAGCTTGGGCTCACGTTGACTTTCACTTTAGGTATAGCGCAGAGCAGGGTGAGCTTCCAACAAGGAACTGGAAACCCAAGGTTTCTTAGGAGAAAACTCATTTTCTTCTCAGAACCATGCCGGCAGTGAGGAAAACCCCGGCAACAACAATGCTTTTCAGGTAGCTTCGAGGCCGCATGAACGGAGCTTTCATAATGGGAAAAGAAGCCTTATGCCATCAGTCTCCAATTTCTAGGTTGACACGCAGCATACACGCAGGACCAGAGCTTACTGTCTCTACGCAGTGTTCTGGTACCGAAACGGTTGCTTAAGCAAAGTCCCTAGGAGTCTTGGAAAGCTTACTACCGTGAAACTAAAGCAGAACAGCGATGAAGGCCTCATGGAGCTGCTGCACGCCTCCCGTTTTGCCAGCATAATCAGGGCCTTACTTCGAGGCTAGTGCTCACATTGACTTTCACGTTTGGTATAGAGCAGAACAGGGTGAGCTTCCAACTAGGAACTGGAAGCACAAGGTTTCTTTCGAGAAAACTCATTTTCTTCTATGAACCATGCCGTCTGTAAGTAAAAGCACGGTAACAACAGTGCTTTTCAGGTAGCTTCGGGGCCGCATCAACAGAGCTTTCATAATGGGAAAACTAGCCTTGTGCCATCAGTCTGTAATTTCTAGGTTGACACGCAGCATACACGCAGGAGCAGAGCTCCTGTTTCTACGCAGTGTTCTGGTACTGAAACGGGTGCTGAAGCAAGGCCCCTAGGAGTGTTGAAAAGCTTACTACCTTGAAACTAAAGCAGAACAACGATGAACGCCTCAAGAGCTGCTGCACGCCTCTCGTTTTGCAAGGATAATCAGGGCCTTACTTCGAAGCTTGGGCTCACGTTGACTTTCACTTTAGGTATAGCGCAGAGCAGCGTGAGCTTCCAACAAGGAACTGGAAACCCAAGGTTTCTTAGGAGAAAACTCATTTTCTTCTCAGAACCATGCCGGCAGTGAGGAAAACCCCGGCAACAACAATGCTTTTCAGGTAGCTTCGAGGCCGCATGAACGGAGCTTTCATAATGGGAAAAGAGGCTTTATGACATCAGTCTCCAATTTCTAGGTTGACACGCAGCATACACGCAGGACCAGAGCTTACTGTCTCTACGCAGTGTTCTGGTACCGAAACGGTTGCTTAAGCAAAGTCCCTAGGAGTCTTGGAAAGCTTACTACCATGAAACTAAAGCAGAACAGCGATGAAGGCCTCATGGAGCTGCTGCACGCCTCCCGTTTTGCCAGCATAATCAGGGCCTTACTTCGAGGCTAGTGCTCACATTGACTTTCACGTTTGGTATAGAGCAGAACAGGGTGAGCTTCCAACTAGGAACTGGAAGCGCAAGGTTTCTTTCGAGAAAAGTCATTTTCTTCTATGTGCCATGCCGGCTGTAAGTAAAAGCACGGTAACAACAGTGTTTTTCAGGTAGCTTCGAGGCCGCATGAATGGAGCTTTCAAAACGGGAAAACAAGCGTTGTGCCATCAGTCTCTAATTTCTAGGTTGACACGCAGCATACACGCAGGAGCAGAGCTTCCTGGTTCTACGCAGTGTTCTGGTACTGAAACGGGTGCTTAAGCAAGGCCCCTAGGAGTGTTGAAAAGCTTACTACCTTGAAACTAAAGCAGAACAACGATGAACGCCTCAAGAGCTGCTACACGCCTCTCGTTTGGCAAGGATAATCAGGGCCTTACTTCGAAGCTTGGGCTCACGTTGACTTTCACTTTAGGTATAGCGCAGAGCAGGGTGAGCTTCCAACAAGGAACTGGAAACCCAAGGTTTCTTAGGAGAAAACTCATTTTCTTCTCAGAACCATGCCGGCAGTGAGGAAAACCCCGGCAACAACAATGCTTTTCAGGTAGCTTCGAGGCCGCATGAACGGAGCTTTCATAATGGGAAAAGAAGTCTTATGCCATCAGTCTCCAATTTCTAGGTTGACACGCAGCATACACGCAGGACCAGAGCTTACTGTCTCTACGCAGTGTTCTGGTACCGAAACGGTTGCTTAAGCAAAGTCCCTAGGAGTCTTGGAAAGCTTACTACCGTGAAACTAAAGCAGAACAGCGATGAAGGCCTCATGGAGCTGCTGCACGCCTCCCGTTTTGCCAGCATAATCAGGGCCTTACTTCGAGGCTAGTGCTCACATTGACTTTCACGTTTGGTATAGAGCAGAACAGGGTGAGCTTCCAACTAGGAACTGGAAGCACAAGGTTTCTTTCGAGAAATCTCATTTTCTTCTATGAACCATGCCGTCTGTAAGTAAAAGCACGGTAACAACAGTGCTTTTCAGGTAGCTTCGGGGCCGCATCAACAGAGCTTTCATAATGGGAAAACTAGCCTTGTGCCATCAGTCTGTAATTTCTAGGTTGACACGCAGCATACACGCAGGAGCAGAGCTCCTGGTTCTACGCAGTGTTCTGGTACTGAAACGGGTGCTGAAGCAAGGCCCCTAGGAGTGTTGAAAAGCTTACTACCTTGAAACTAAAGCAGAACAACGATGAACGCCTCATGGAGCTGCTGCACGCCTCTCGTTTTGCAAGGATAATCAGGGCCTTACTTCGAAGCTTGGGCTCACGTTGACTTTCACTTTAGGTATAGCGCAGAGCAGGGTGAGCTTCCAACAAGGAACTGGAAACCCAAGGTTTCTTAGGAGAAAACTCATTTTCTTCTCAGAACCATGCCGGGAGTGAAGAAAACCCCGGCAACAACAGTGCTTTTCAGGTAGCTTCGAGGCCGCATGAACGCAGCTTTCATAATGGGAAAAGAGGCTTTATGCCATCAGTCTCCAATTTCTAGGTTGACACGCAGCATACACGCAGGACCAGAGCTTACTGTCTCTACGCAGTGTTCTGGTACCGAAACGGTTGCTTAAGCAAAGTCCCTAGGAGTCTTGGAAAGCTTACTACCGTGAAACTAAAGCAGAACAGCGATGAAGGCCTCATGGAGCTGCTGCACGCCTCCCGTTTTGCCAGCATAATCAGGGCCTTACTTCGAGGCTAGTGCTCACATTGACTTTCACGTTTGGTATAGAGCAGAGCAGGGTGAGCTTCCAACTAGGAACTGGAAGCACAAGGTTTCTTTCGAGAAAACTCATTTTCTTCTATGAGCCATGCCGGCTGTAAGTAAAAGCACGTTAACAACAGTGCTTTTCAGGTAGCTTCGGGGCCGCATCAACGGAGCTTTCATAATGGGAAAACTAGCCTTGTGCCATCAGTCTCTAATTTCTAGGTTGACACGCAGCATACACGCAGGAGCAGAGCTTCCTGGTTCTACGCAGTGTTCTGGTACTGAAACGGGTGCTGAAGCAAGGCTCCTAGGAGTGTTGAAAAGCTTACTACCTTGAAACTAAAGCAGAACAACGATGAAGGCCTCATGGAGCTGCTGCACGCCTCTCGTTTTACAAGGGTAATCAGGGCCTACTTCGAAGCTTGGGCTCACGTTGACTTTCACTTTAGGTATAGCGCAGAGCAGGGTGAGCTTCCAACAAGGAACTGGAAACCCAAGGTTTCTTAGGAGAAAACTCATTTTCTTCTCAGAACCATGCCGGCAATGAAGAAAACCCCGGCAACAACAATGCTTTTCAGGTAGCTTCGAGGCCGCATGAACGGAGCTTTCATAACGGGAAAAGAAGCCTTATGCCATCAGTCTCCAATTTCTAGGTTGACACGCAGCATACACGCAGGACCAGAGCTTACTGTCTCTACGCAGTGTTCTGGTACCGAAACGGTTGCTTAAGCAAAGTCCCTAGGAGTCTTGGAAAGCTTACTACCGTGAAACTAAAGCAGAACAGCGATGAAGGCCTCATGGAGCTGCTGCACGCCTCCCGTTTTGCCAGCATAATCAGGGCCTTACTTCGAGGCTAGTGCTCACATTGACTTTCACGTTTGGTATAGAGTAGAGCAGGGTGAGCTTCCAACTAGGAACTGGAAGCACAAGGTTTCTTTCGAGAAAAGTCATTTTCTTCTATGTGCCATGCCGGCTGTAAGTAAAAGCACGGTAACAACAGTGCATTTCAGGTAGCTTCGAGGCTGCATGAATGGAGCTTTCAAAACGGGAAAACAAGCGTTGTGCCATCAGTCTCTAATTTCTAGGTTGACACGCAGCATACACGCAGGAGCAGAGCTTCCTGGTTCTACGCAGTGTTCTGGTACTGAAACGGGTGCTGAAGCAAGGCCCCTAGGAGTGTTGAAAAGCTTACTACCTTGAAACTAAAGCAGAACAACGATGAACGCCTCATGGAGCTGCTGCACGCCTCTCGTTTTGCAAGGATAATCAGGGTCTACTTCGAAGCTTGGGCTCACGTTGACTTTCACTTTAGGTATAGTGCAGAGCAGGGTGAGCTTCCAACAAGGAACTGGAAACACAAGGTTTCTTAGGAGAAAACTCATTTTCTTCTCAGAACCATGCCGGCAGTGAAGAAAACCCCGGCAACAACAATGCTTTTCAGGTAGCTTCGAGGCCGCATGAACGCAGCTTTCATAATGGGAAAAGAGGCTTTATGCCATCAGTCTCCAATTTCTAGGTTGACACGCAGCATACACGCAGGACCAGAGCTTACTGTCTCTACGCAGTGTTCTGGTACCGAAACGGTTGCTTAAGCAAAGTCCCTAGGAGTCTTGGAAAGCTTACTGCCGTGAAACTAAAGCAGAACAGCGATGAAGGCCTCATGGAGCTGCTGCACGCCTCCCGTTTTGCCAGCATAATCAGGGCCTTACTTCGAGGCTAGTGCTCACATTGACTTTCACGTTTGGTATAGAGCAGAACAGGGTGAGCTTCCAACTAGGAACTGGAAGCACAAGGTTTCTTTCGAGAAAACTCATTTTCTTCTATGAACCATGTCGTCTGTAAGTAAAAGCACGGTAACAACAGTGCTTTTCAGGTAGCTTCGGGGCCGCATCAAGAGAGCTTTCATAATGGAAAAACTAGCCTTGTGCCATCAGTCTGTAATTTCTAGGTTGACACGCAGCATACACGCAGGAACAGAGCTCCTGGTTCTACGCAGTGTTCTGATACTGAAACGGGTGCTGAAGCAAGGCCCCTAGGAGTGTTGAAAAGCTTACTACCTTGAAAAAGCAGAACAACGATGAAGGCCTCATGGAGCTGCTGCACGCCTCTCGTTTTACAAGGGTAATCAGGGCCTACTTCGAAGCTTGGGCTCACGTTGACTTTCACTTTAGGTATAGCGCAGAGCAGGGTGAGCTTCCAACAAGGAACTGAAAACACAAGGTTTCTTAGGAGAAAACTCATTTTCTTCTCAGAACCATGCCGGCAGTGAGGAAAACCCCGGCAACAACAATGCTTTTCAGGTAGCTTCGAGCCCGCATGAACGGAGCTTTCATAATGGGAATAGAAGTTTTATGCCATCAGTCTCCAATTTCTAGGTTGACACGCAGCATACACGCAGGACCAGAGCTTACTGTCTCTACGCAGTGTTCTGGTACCGAAACGGTTGATTAAGCAAAGTCCCTAGGAGTCTTGGAAAGCTTACTACCGTGAAACTAAAGCAGAACAGCGATGAAGGCCTCATGGAGCTGCTGCACGCCTCCCGTTTTGCCAGCATAATCAGGGCCTTACGTCGAGGCTAGTGCTCACATTGACTTTCACGTTTGGTATAGAGCAGAGCAGGGTGAGCTTCCAACTAGGAACTGGAAGCACAAGGTTTCTTTCGAGAAAACTCATTTTCTTCTATGTGCCATGCCGCCTGTAAGTAAAAGCACGGTAACAACAGTGCTTTTCAGGTAGCTTCGGGGCCGCATGAATGGAGCTTTCAAAACGGGAAAACAAGCGTTGTGCCATCAGTCTCTAATTTCTAGGTTGACACTTAGCACACACGCAGGAGCAGAGCTTCCTGGTTCTACGCAGTGTTCTGGTACTGAAACGGGTGCTGAAGCAAGGCCCCTAGGAGTGTTGAAAAGCTTACTACCTTGAAACTAAAGCAGAACAACGATGAACGCCTCATGGAGCTGCTGCACGCCTCTCGTTTTACAAGGGTAATCAGGGCCTACTTCGAAGCTTGGGCTCACGTTGACTTTCACTTTAGGTATAGCGCAGAGCAGGGTGAGCTTCCAACAAGGAACTGGAAACCCAAGGTTTCTTAGGAGAAAACTCATTTTCTTCTCAGAACCATGCCGGCAGTGAAGAAAACCCCGGCAACAACAATGCTTTTCAGGTAGCTTCGAGGCCGCATGAACGGAGCTTTCATAATGGGAAAAGAAGCCTTATGCCATCAGTCTCCAATTTCTAGGTTGACACGCAGCATACACGCAGGACCAGAGCTTACTGTCTCTACGCAGTGTTCTGGTACCGAAACGGTTGCTTAAGCAAAGTCCCTAGGAGTCTTGGAAAGCTTACTACCGTGAAACTAAAGAAGAACAGCGATGAAGGCCTCATGGAGCTGCTGCACGCCTCCCGTTTTGCCAGCATAATCAGGGCCTTACTTCGAGGCTAGTGCTCACATTGACTTTCACGTTTGGTATAGAGTAGAGCAGGGTGAGCTTCCAACTAGGAACTGGAAGCACAAGGTTTCTTTCGAGAAAAGTCATTTTCTTCTATGTGCCATGCCGGCTGTAAGTAAAAGCACGGTAACAACAGTGCTTTTCAGGTAGCTTCGAGGCCGCATGAATGGAGCTTTCAAAACGGGATAACAAGCGTTGTGCCATCAGTCTCTAATTTCTAGGTTTACACGCAGCATACACGCAGGAGCAGAGCTTCCTGGTTCTACGCAGTGTTCTGGTACTGAAACGGGTGCTGAAGCAAGGCCCCTAGGAGTTTTGAAAAGCTTACTACCTTGAAACTAAAGCAGAACAACGATGAACGCCTCAAGAGCTGCTGCACGCCTCTCGTTTGGCAAGGATAATCAGGGCCTTACTTCGAAGCTTGGGCTCACGTTGACTTTCACTTTAGGTATAGCGCAGAGCAGGGTGAGCTTCCAACAAGGACCTGGAAACCCAAGGTTTCTTAGGAGAAAACTCATTTTCTTCTCAGAACCATGCCGGCAGTGAGGAAAACCCCGGCAACAACAATGCTTTTCAGGTAGCTTCGAGCCCGCATGAACGGAGCTTTCATAATGGGAAAAGAAGCTTTATGCCATCAGTCTCCAATTTCTAGGTTGACACGCAGCATACACGCCGGACCAGAGCTTACTGTCTCTACGCAGTGTTCTGGTACCGAAACGGTTGCTTAAGCAAAGTCCCTAGGAGTCTTGGAAAGCTTACTACCGTGAAACTAAAGCAGAACAGCGATGAAGGCCTCATGGAGTTGCTGCACGCCTCCCGTTTTGCTAGCATAATCAGGGCCTTACTTCGAGGCTAGTGCTCACATTGACTTTCACGTTTGGTATAGAGCAGAGCAGGGTGAGCTTCCAACTAGGAACTGGAAGCACAAGGTTTCTTTCGAGAAAACTCATTTTCTTCTATGTGCCATGCCGGCTGTAAGTAAAAGCACGGTAACAACAGTGCTTTTCAGGTAGCTTCGAGGCCGCATGAATGGAGCTTTCAAAACGGGAAAAGAAGCGTTGTGCCATCAATCTCTAATTTCTAGGTTGACACGCAGCATACACGCAGGAGCAGAGCTTCCTGGTTCTACGCAGTGTTCTGGTACTGAAACGGGTGCTGAAGCAAGGCCCCTAGGAGTGTTGAAAAGCTTACTACCTTGAAACTAAAGCAGAACAACGATGAAGGCCTCATGGAGCTGCTGCACGCCTCTCGTTTTACAAGGGTAATCAGGGCCTACTTCGAAGCTTGGGCTCACGTTGACTTTCACTTTAGGTATAGCGCAGAGCAGGGTGAGATTCCAACAAGGAACTGGAAACCCAAGGTTTCTTAGGAGAAAACTCATTGTCTTCTCAGAACCATGCCGGCAGTGAAGAAAACCCCGGCAACAACAATGCTTTTCAGGTAGCTTCGAGGCCGCATGAACGGAGCTTTCATAATGGGAAAAGAAGCCTTATGCCATCAGTCTCCAATTTCTAGGTTGACACGCAGCATACACGCAGGACCAGAGCTTACTGTCTCTACGCAGTGTTCTGGTACCGAAACGGTTGCTTAAGCAAAGTCCCTAGGAGTCTTGGAAAGCTTACTACCGTGAAACTAAAGCAGAACAGCGATGAAGGTCTCATGGAGCTGCTGCACGCCTCCCGTTTTGCCAGCATAATCAGGGCCTTACTTCGAGGCTAGTGCTCACATTGACTTTCACGTTTGGTATAGAGTAGAGCAGGGTGAGCTTCCAACTAGGAACTGGAAGCACAAGGTTTCTTTCGAGAAAACTCAATTTCTTCTATGTGCCATGCCGGCTTAAGTAAAAGCACGGTAACAACAGTGCTTTTCAGGTAGCTTCGAGGCCGCATGAATGGAGCTTTCAAAACGGGAAAACAAGCGTTGTGCCATCAGTCTCTAATTTCTAGGTTGACACGCAGCATACACGCAGGAGCAGAGCTTCCTGGTTCTACGCAGTGTTCTGGTACTGAAACGGGTGCTGAAGCAAGGCCCCTAGGAGTGTTGAAAAGCTTACTACCTTGAAACTAAAGCAGAACAACGATGAAGGCCTCATGGAGCTGCTGCACGCCTCTCGTTTGGCAAGGATAATCAGGGCCTTACTTCGAAGCTTGGGCTCACGTTGACTTTCACTTTAGGTATAGCGCAGAGCAGGGTGAGCTTCCAACAAGGAACTGGAAACCCAAGGTTTCTTAGGAGAAAACTCATTTTCTTCTCAGAACCATGCCGGCAGTGAGGAAAACCCCGGCAACAACAATGCTTTTCAGGTAGCTTCGAGCCCGCATGAACGGAGCTTTCATAATGGGAATAGAAGTTTTATGCCATCAGTCTCCAATTTCTAGGTTGACACGCAGCATACACGCAGGACCAGAGCTTACTGTCTCTACGCAGTGTTCTGGTACCGAAACGGTTGATTAAGCAAAGTCCCTAGGAGTCTTGGAAAGCTTACTACCGTGAAACTAAAGCAGAACAGCGATGAAGGCCTCATGGAGCTGCTGCACGCCTCCCGTTTTGCCAGCATAATCAGGGCCTTACGTCGAGGCTAGTGCTCACATTGACTTTCACGTTTGGTATAGAGCAGAGCAGGGTGAGCTTCCAACTAGGAACTGGAAGCACAAGGTTTCTTTCCAGAAAACTCATTTTCTTCTATGTGCCATGCCGGCTGTAAGTAAAAGCACGTAACAACCGTGCTTTTCAGGTAACATCGAGGCCGCATGAATGGAGCTTTCAAAACGGGAAAACAAGCGTTGTGCCATCAGTCTCTAATTTCTAGGTTGACACGCAGCATACACGCAGGAGCAGAGCTTCCTGGTTCTACGCAGTGTTCTGGTACTGAAACGGGTGCTGAAGCAAGGCCCCTAGGAGTGTTGAAAAGCTTACTACCTTGAAACTAAAGCAGAACAACGATGAATGCCTCAAGAGCTGCTGCACGCCTCTCGTTTTGCAAGGATAATCAGGGCCTTACTTCGAAGCTTGGGCTCACGTTGACTTTCACTTTAGGTATAGCGCAGAGCAGGGTGAGCTTCCAACAAGGAACTGGAAACCCAAGGTTTCTTAGGAGAAAACTCATTTTCTTCTCAGAACCATGCCGGCAGTGAGGAAAACCCCGGCAACAACAATTCTTTTCAGGTAGATTCGAGGCTGCATGAACGGAGCTTTCATAATGGGAAAAGAAGTCTTATGCCATCAGTCTCCAATTTCTAGGTTGACACGCAGCATACACGCAGGACCAGAGCTTACTGTCTCTACGCAGTGTTCTGGTACCGAAACGGTTGCTTAAGCAAAGTCCCTAGGAGTCTTGGAAAGCTTACTACTGTGAAACTAAAGCAGAACAGCGATGAAGGCCTCATGGAGCTGCTGCACGCCTCCCGTTTTGCCAGCATAATCAGGGCCTTACTTCGAGGCTAGTGCTCACATTGACTTTCACGTTTGGTATAGAGCAGAACAGGGTGAGCTTCCAACTAGGAACTGGAAGCACAAGGTTTCTTTCGAGAAAACTCATTTTCTTCTATGAACCATGCCGTCTGTAAGTAAAAGCACGGTAACAACAGTGCTTTTCAGGTAGCTTCGGGGCCGCATCAACAGAGCTTTCATAATGGGAAAACTAGCCTTGTGCCATCAGTCTGTAATTTCTAGGTTGACACGCAGCATACACGCAGGAGCAGAGCTCCTGGTTCTACGCAGTGTTCTGGTACTGAAACGGGTGCTGAAGCAAGGTCCCTAGGAGTGTTGAAAAGCTTACTACCTTGAAACTAAAGCAAAACAACGATGAACGCCTCAAGAGATGCTGCACGCCTCTCGTTTTGCAAGGATAATCAGGGCCTTACTTCGAAGCTTGGGCTCACGTTGACTTTCACTTTAGGTATAGCGCAGAGCAGGGTGAGCTTCCAACAAGGAACTGGAAACCCAAGGTTTCTTAGAGAAAACTCATTTTCTTCTCAGAACCATGCCGGCAGTGAGGAAAACCCCGGCAACAACAATGCTTTTCAGGTAGCTTCGAGGCCGCATGAACGGAGCTTTCATAATGGGAAAAGAAGCCTTATGCCATCAGTCTCCAATTTCTAGGTTGACACGCAGCATACACGCAGGACCAGAGCTTACTGTCTCTACGCAGTGTTCTGGTACCGAAACGGTTGCTTAAGCAAAGTCCCTAGGAGTCTTGGAAAGCTTACTACCGTGAAACTAAAGCAGAACAGCGATGAAGGCCTCATGGAGCTGCTGCACGCCTCCCGTTTTGCCAGCATAATCAGGGCCTTACTTCGAGGCTAGTGCTCACATTGACTTTCACGTTTGGTATAGAGTAGAGCAGGGTGAGCTTCCAACTAGGAACTGGAAGCACAAGGTTTCTTTCGAGAAAAGTCATTTTCTTCTATGTGCCATGCCGGCTGTAAGTAAAAGCACGGTAACAACAGTGCTTTTCAGGTAGCTTCGAGGCCGCATGAATGGAGCTTTCAAAACGGGAAAACAAGCGTTGTGCCATCAGTCTCTAATTTCTAGGTTCACACGCAGCATACACGCAGGAGCAGAGCTTCCTGGTTCTACGCAGTGTTCTTGTACTGAAACGGGTGCTGAAGCAAGGCCCCTAGGAGTGTTGAAAAGCTTACTACCTTGAAACTAAAGCAGAACAACGATGAACGCCTCAAGAGCTGCTGCACGCCTCTCGTTTTGCAAGGATAATCAGGGCCTTACTTCGAAGCTTGGGCTCACGTTGACTTTCACTTTAGGTATAGCGCAGAGCAGGGTGAGCTTGCAACAAGGAACTGGAAACCCAAGGTTTCTTAGGAGAAAACTCATTTTCTTCTCAGAACCATGCCGGCAGTGAGGAAAACCCCGGCAACAACAATGCTTTTCAGGTAGCTTCGAGGCCGCATGAACGGAGCTTTCATAATGGGAAAAGAAGCCTTATGCCATCAGTCTCCAATTTCTAGGTTGACACGCAGCATACACGCAGGACCAGAGCTTACTGTCTCTACGCAGTGTTCTGGTACCGAAACGGTTGCTTAAGCAAAGTCCCTAGGAGTCTTGGAAAGCTTACTACCGTGAAACTAAAGCAGAACAGCGATGAAGGCCTCATGGAGCTGCTGCACGCCTCCCGTTTTGCCAGGATAATCAGGGCCTTACTTCGAGGCTAGTGCTCACATTGACTTTCACGTTTGGTATAGAGCGGAGCAGGTTGAGCTTCCAACTACGAACTGGAAGCACAAGGTTTCTTTCGAGAAAACTCATTTTCTTCTATGAACCATGCCGTCTGTAAGTAAAAGCACGGTAACAACAGTGCTTTTCAGGTAGCTTCGGGGCCGCATCAACAGAGCTTTCATAATGGGAAAACTAGCCTTGTGCCATCAGTCTGTAATTTCTAGGTTGACACGCAGCATACACGCAGGAGCAGAGCTCCTGGTTCTACGCAGTGTTCTGGTACTGAAACGGGTGCTGAAGCAAGGTCCCTAGGAGTGTTGAAAAGCTTACTACCTTGAAACTAAAGCAAAACAACGATGAACGCCTCAAGAGCTGCTGCACGCCTCTCGTTTTGCAAGGATAATCAGGGCCTTACTTCGAAGCTTGGGCTCACGTTGACTTTCACTTTAGGTATAGCGCAGAGCAGGGTGAGCTTCCAACAAGGAACTGGAAACCCAAGGTTTCTTAGAGAAAACTCATTTTCTTCTCAGAACCATGCCGGCAGTGAGGAAAACCCCGGCAACAACAATGCTTTTCAGGTAGCTTCGAGGCCGCATGAACGGAGCTTTCATAATGGGAAAAGAAGCCTTATGCCATCAGTCTCCAATTTCTAGGTTGACACGCAGCATACACGCAGGACCAGAGCTTACTGTCTCTACGCAGTGTTCTGGTACCGAAACGGTTGCTTAAGCAAAGTCCCTAGGAGTCTTGGAAAGCTTACTACCGTGAAACTAAAGCAGAACAGCGATGAAGGCCTCATGGAGCTGCTGCACGCCTCCCGTTTTGCCAGCATAATCAGGGCCTTACTTCGAGGCTAGTGCTCACATTGACTTTCACGTTTGGTATAGAGTAGAGCAGGGTGAGCTTCCAACTAGGAACTGGAAGCACAAGGTTTCTTTCGAGAAAAGTCATTTTCTTCTATGTGCCATGCCGGCTGTAAGTAAAAGCACGGTAACAACAGTGCTTTTCAGGTAGCTTCGAGGCCGCATGAATGGAGCTTTCAAAACGGGAAAACAAGCGTTGTGCCATCAGTCTCTAATTTCTAGGTTCACACGCAGCATACACGCAGGAGCAGAGCTTCCTGGTTCTACGCAGTGTTCTTGTACTGAAACGGGTGCTGAAGCAAGGCCCCTAGGAGTGTTGAAAAGCTTACTACCTTGAAACTAAAGCAGAACAACGATGAACGCCTCAAGAGCTGCTGCACGCCTCTCGTTTTGCAAGGATAATCAGGGCCTTACTTCGAAGCTTGGGCTCACGTTGACTTTCACTTTAGGTATAGCGCAGAGCAGGGTGAGCTTGCAACAAGGAACTGGAAACCCAAGGTTTCTTAGGAGAAAACTCATTTTCTTCTCAGAACCATGCCGGCAGTGAGGAAAACCCCGGCAACAACAATGCTTTTCAGGTAGCTTCGAGGCCGCATGAACGGAGCTTTCATAATGGGAAAAGAAGCCTTATGCCATCAGTCTCCAATTTCTAGGTTGACACGCAGCATACACGCAGGACCAGAGCTTACTGTCTCTACGCAGTGTTCTGGTACCGAAACGGTTGCTTAAGCAAAGTCCCTAGGAGTCTTGGAAAGCTTACTACCGTGAAACTAAAGCAGAACAGCGATGAAGGCCTCATGGAGCTGCTGCACGCCTCCCGTTTTGCCAGGATAATCAGGGCCTTACTTCGAGGCTAGTGCTCACATTGACTTTCACGTTTGGTATAGAGCGGAGCAGGTTGAGCTTCCAACTACGAACTGGAAGCACAAGGTTTCTTTCGAGAAAACTCATTTTCTTCTATGAACCATGCCGTCTGTAAGTAAAAGCACGGTAACAACAGTGCTTTTCAGGTAGCTTCGGGGCCGCATCAACAGAGCTTTCATAATGGGAAAACTAGCCTTGTGCCATCAGTCTGTAATTTCTAGGTTGACACGCAGCATACACGCAGGAGCAGAGCTCCTGGTTCTACGCAGTGTTCTGGTACTGAAACGGGTGCTGAAGCAAGGTCCCTAGGAGTGTTGAAAAGCTTACTACCTTGAAACTAAAGCAGAACAACGATGAACGCCTCATGGAGCTGCTGCACGCTTCTCGTTTTGCAAGGATAATCAGGGCCTACTTCGAAGCTCGGGCTCTCGTTGACTTTCACTTTAGGTATAGCGCAGAGCAGGGTGAGCTTCCAACAAGGAACTGGAAACACAAGGTTTCTTAGGAGAAAACTCATTTTCTTCTCAGAACCATGCCGGCAGTGAAGAAAACGCCGGCAACAACAGTGCTTTTCAGGTAGCTTCGAGGCCGCATGAACAGAGCTTTCATAATGGGAAAAGAGGCTTTATGCCATCAGTCTCCAATTTCTAGGTTGACACGCAGCATACACGCAGGACCAGAGCTTACTGTCTCTACGCAGTGTTCTGGTACCGAAACGGTTGCTTAAGCAAAGTCCCTAGGAGTCTTGGAAAGCTTACTACCGTGAAACTAAAGCAGAACAGCGATGAAGGCCTCATGGAGCTGCTGCACGCCTCCCGTTTTGCCAGCATAATCAGGGCCTTACTTCGAGGCTAGTGCTCACATTGACTTTCACGTTTGGTATAGAGCAGAGTAGGGTAAGCTTACAACTAGGAACTGGAAGCACAAGGTTTCTTCGAGTAAACTCATTTTCTTCTATGTGCCATGCCGGCTGTAAGTAAAAGCACGGTAACAACAGTGCTTTTCAGGTAGCTTCGAGGCCGCATGAATGGAGCTTTCAAAACGGGAAAACAAGCGTTGTGCCACCAGTCTCTAATTTCTAGGTTGACACGCAGCATACACGCAGGAGCAGAGCTTCCTGGTTCTACGCAGTCTTCTGGTACTGAAACGGGTGCTGAAGCAAGGCCCCTAGGAGTGTTGAAAAGCTTACTACCTTGAAACTAAAGCAGAACAACGATGAACGCCTCAAGAGCTGCTGCACGCCTCTCGTTTTGCAAGGATAATCAGGGCCTTACTTCGAAGCTTGGGCTCACGCTGACTTTCACTTTAGGTATAGCGCAGAGCAGGGTGAGCTTCCAACAAGGACCTGGAAACCCAAGGTTTCTTAAGAGAAAACTCATTTTCTTCTCAGAACCAGGCCGGCAGTGAGGAAAACCCCGGCAACAACAATGCTTTTCAGGTAGCTTCGAGGCCGCATGAACGGAGCTTTCATAATGGGAAAAGAAGCCTTATGCCATCAGTCTCCAATTTCTAGGTTGACACGCAGCATACACGCAGGACCAGAGCTTACTGTCTCTACGCAGTGTTCTGGTACCGAAACGGTTGCTTAAGCAAAGTCCCTAGGAGTCTTGGAAAGCTTACTACCGTGAAACTAAAGCAGAACAGCGATGAAGGCCTCATGGAGCTGCTGCACGCCTCCCGTTTTGCCAGCATAATCAGGGCCTTACTTCGAGGCTAGTGCTCACATTGACTTTCACGTTTGGTATAGAGCGGAGCAGGTTGAGCTTCCAACTACGAACTGGAAGCACAAGGTTTCTTTCGAGAAAACTCATTTTCTTCTATGAACCATGCCGTCTGTAAGTAAAAGCACGGTAACAACAGTGCTTTTCAGGTAGCTTCGGGGCCGCATCAACAGAGCTTTCATAATGGGAAAACTAGCCTTGTGCCATCAGTCTGTAATGTCTAGGTTGACACGCAGCATACACGCAGGAGCAGAGCTTCCTGGTTCTACGCAGTGTTCTGGTACTGAAACGGGTGCTGAAGCAAGGCCCCTAGGAGTGTTGAAAAGCTTACTACCTTGAAACTAAAGCAGAACAACGATGAACGCCTCAAGAGCTGCTGTACGCCTCTCGTTTTGCAAGGATAATCAGGGCCTTACTTCGAAGCTTGGGCTCACGTTGACTTTCACTTTAGGTATACCGCAGAGCAGGGTGAGCTTGCAACAAGGAACTGGAAACCCAAGGTTTCTTAGGAGAAAACTCATTTTCTTCTCAGAACCATGCCGGCAGTGAGGAAAACCCCGGCAACAACAATGCTTTTCAGGTAGCTTCGAGACCGCATGAACGGAGCTTTCATAATGGGAAAAGAAGCCTTATGCCATCAGTCTCCAATTTCTAGGTTGACACGCAGCATACACGCAGGACCAGAGCTTACTGTCTCTACGCAGTGTTCTGGTACCGAAACGGTTGCTTAAGCAAAGTCCCTAGGAGTCTTGGAAAGCTTACTACCGTGAAACTAAAGCAGAACAGCGATGAAGGCCTCATGGAGCTGCTGCACGCCTCCCGTTTTGCCAGGATAATCAGGGCCTTACTTCGAGGCTAGTGCTCACATTGACTTTCACGTTTGGTATAGAGCGGAGCAGGTTGAGCTTCCAACTACGAACTGGAAGCACAAGGTTTCTTTCGAGAAAACTCATTTTCTTCTATGAACCATGCCGTCTGTAAGTAAAAGCACGGTAACAACAGTGCTTTTCAGGTAGCTTCGGGGCCGCATCAACAGAGCTTTCATAATGGGAAAACTAGCCTTGTGCCATCAGTCTGTAATTTCTAGGTTGACACGCAGCATACACGCAGGAGCAGAGCTCCTGGTTCTACGCAGTGTTCTGGTACTGAAACGGGTGCTGAAGCAAGGCCCCTAGGAGTGTTGAAAAGCTTACTACCTTGAAACTAAAGCAGAACAACGATGAACGCCTCATGGAGCTGCTGCACGCTTCTCGTTTTGCAAGGATAATCAGGGCCTACTTCGAAGCTCGGGCTCTCGTTGACTTTCACTTTAGGTATAGCGCAGAGCAGGGTGAGCTTCCAACAAGGACCTGGAAACCCAAGGTTTCTTAGGAGAAAACTCATTTTCTTCTCAGAACCATGCCGGCAGTGAGGAAAACCCCGGCAACAACAATGCTTTTCAGGTAGCTTCGAGGCCGCATGAACGGAGCTTTCATAATGGGAAAAGAAGCCTTATGCCATCAGTCTCCAATTTCTAGGTTGACACGCAGCATACACGCAGGACCAGAGCTTACTGTCTCTACGCAGTGTTCTGGTACCGAAACGGTTGCTTAAGCAAAACCCTAGGAGTCTTGGAAAGCTTACTACCGTGAAACTAAAGCAGAACAGCGATGAAGGCCTCATGGAGCTGCTGCACGCCTCCCGTTTTGCCAGCATAATCAGGGCCTTACTTCGAGGCTAGTGCTCACATTGACTTTCACGTTTGGTATAGAGTAGAGCAGGGTGAGCTTCCAACTAGGAACTGGAAGCACAAGGTTTCTTTCGAGAAAAGTCATTTTCTTCTATGTGCCATGCCGGCTGTAAGTAAAAGCACGGTAACAACAGTGCTTTTCAGGTAGCTTCGAGGCCGCATGAATGGAGCTTTCAAAACGGGAAAACAAGCGTTGTGCCATCAGTCTCTAATTTCTAGGTTGACACGCAGCATACACGCAGGAGCAGAGCTTCCTGGTTCTACGCAGTGTTCTTGTACTGAAACGGGTGCTGAAGCAAGGCCCCTAGGAGTGTTGAAAAGCTTACTACCTTGAAACTAAAGCAGAACAACGATGAACGCCTCAAGAGCTGCTGCACGCCTCTCGTTTTGCAAGGATAATCAGGGCCTTACTTCGAAGCTTGGGCTCACGTTGACTTTCACTTTAGGTATAGCGCAGAGCAGGGTGAGCTTCCAACAAGGAACTGGAAACCCAAGGTTTCTTAGGAGAAAACTCATTTTCTTCTCAGAACCATGCCGGCAGTGAGGAAAACCCCGGCAACAACAATGCTTTTCAGGTAGCTTCGAGGCCGCATGAACGGAGCTTTCATAATGGGAAAAGAAGCCTTATGCCATCAGTCTCCAATTTCTAGGTTGACACGCAGCATACACGCAGGACCAGAGCTTACTGTCTCTACGCAGTGTTCTGGTACCGAAACGGTTGCTTAAGCAAAGTCCCTAGGAGTCTTGGAAAGCTTACTACCGTGAAACTAAAGCAGAACAGCGATGAAGGCCTCATGGAGCTGCTGCACACCTCCCGTTTTGCCAGCATAATCAGGGCCTTACTTCGAGGCTAGTGCTCACATTGACTTTCACGTTTGGTATAGAGCAGAGCAGGGTGAGCTTCCAACGAGGAACTGGAAGCACAAGGTTTCTTTCGAGAAAACTCATTTTCTTCTATGAGCCATGCCGGCTGTAAGTAAAAGCACGGTAACAACAGTGCTTTTCAGGTAGCTTCGGGGCCGCATCAACGGAGTTTTCATAATGGGAAAACTAGCCTTGTGCCATCAGTCTCTAATTTCTAGGTTGACACGCAGCATACACGCAGGAGCAGAGCTTCCTGGTTCTACGCAGTGTTCTGGTACTGAAACGGGTGCTGAAGCAAGGCCCCTAGGAGTGTTGAAAAGCTTACTACCTTGAAACTAAAGCAGAACAACGATGAAGGCCTCATGGAGCTGCTGCACGCCTCTCGTTTTGCAAGGATAATCAGGGCCTTACTTCGAAGCTTGGGCTCACGTTGACTTTCACTTAATTTAGCGCAGAGCAGGGTGAGCTTCAAACAAGAACTGGAAACCCAAGGTTTCTTAGGAGAAAACTCATTTTCTTCTCAGAACCATGCCGGCAGTGAGGAAAACCCCGGCAACAACAATGCTTTTCAGGTAGCTTCGAGGCCGCATGAACGGAGCTTTCATAATGGGAAAAGAAGCCTTATGCCATCAGTCTCCAATTTCTAGGTTGACACGCAGCATACACGCAGGACCAGAGCTTACTGTCTCTACGCAGTGTTCTGGTACCGAAACGGTTGCTTAAGCAAAGTCCCTAGGAGTCTTGGAAAGCTTACTACCGTGAAACTAAAGCAGAACAGCGATGAAGGCCTCATGGAGCTGCTGCACGCCTCCCGTTTTGCCAGCATAATCAGGGCCTTACTTCGAGGCTAGTGCTCACATTGACTTTCACGTTTGGTATAGAGTAGAGCAGGGTGAGCTTCCAACTAGGAACTGGAAGCACAAGGTTTCTTTCTAGAAAAGTCATTTTCTTCTATGTGCCATGCCGGCTGTAAGTAAAAGCACGGTAACAACACTGCTTTTCAGATAGCTTCGGGGCCGCATCAACAGAGCTTTCATAATGGGAAAACTAGCCTTGTGCCATCAGTCTGTAATTTCTAGGTTGACACGCAGCATACACGCAGGAGCAGAGCTCCTGGTTCTACGCAGTGTTCTGGTACTGAAACGGGTGCTGAAGCAAGGCCCCTAGGAGTGTTGAAAAGCTTACTACCTTGAAACTAAAGCAGAACAACGATGAACGCCTCAAGAGATGCTGCACGCCTCTCGTTTTGCAAGGATAATCAGGGCCTTACTTCGAAGCTTGGGCTCACGTTGACTTTCACTTTAGGTATAGCGCAGAGCAGGGTGAGCTTGCAACAAGGAACTGGAAACCCAAGGTTTCTTAGGAGAAAACTCATTTTCTTCTCAGAACCATGCCGGCAGTGAGGAAAACCCCGGCAACAACAATGCTTTTCAGGTAGCTTCGAGGCCGCATGAACGGAGCTTTCATAATGGGAAAAGAAGCCTTATGCCATCAGTCTCCAATTTCTAGGTTGACACGCAGCATACACGCAGGACCAGAGCTTACTGTCTCTACGCAGTGTTCTGGTACCGAAACGGTTGCTTAAGCAAAGTCCGTAGAGGTCTTGGAAAGCTTACTACCGTGAAACTAAAGCAGAACAGCGATGAAGCCCTCATGGAGCTGCTGCACGCCTCCCGTTTTGCCAGGATAATCAGGGCCTTACTTCGAGGCTAGTGCTCACATTAACTTTCACGATTGGTATGGAGCAGAGCAGGTTGAGCTTCCAACTAGGAACTGGAAGCACAAGGTTTCTTTCGAGAAAACTCATTTTCTTCTATGAGCCATGCCGGCTGTAAGTAAAAGCACGGTAACAACAGTGCTTTTCAGGTAGCTTCGGGGCCGCATCAACAGAGCTTTCATAATGGGAAAACTAGCCTTGTGCCATCAGTCTGTAATTTCTAGGTTGACACGCAGCATACACGCAGGAGCAGAGCTTCCTGGTTCTACGCAGTGTTCTGGTACTGAAACGGGTGCTGAAGCAAGGCCCCTAGGAGTGTTGAAAAGCTTACTACCTTGAAACTAAAGCAGAACAACGATGAACGCCTCATGGAGCTGCTGCACGACTCTCGTTTTGCAAGGATAATCAGGGCCTTACTTCGAAGCTTGGGCTCACGTTGACTTTCACTTTAGGTATAGCGCAGAGCAGGGTGAGCTTCCAACAAGGAACTGGAAACCCAAGGTTTCTTAGGAGAA
Organism: Eubalaena glacialis; assembly: GCF_028564815.1. NCBI lineage: Eukaryota > Metazoa > Chordata > Mammalia > Artiodactyla > Balaenidae > Eubalaena > Eubalaena glacialis. Next base: position 82,181,398 of record NC_083726.1, on the reverse strand, counting down.
AACTCATTTTCTTCTCAGAACCATGCCGGCAGTGAGGAAAACCCCGGCAACAACAATGCTTTTCAGGTAGCTTCGAGGCCGCATGAACGGAGCTTTCATAATGGGAAAAGAAGCCTTATGCCATCAGTCTCCAATTTCTAGGTTGACACGCAGCATACACGCAGGACCAGAGCTTACTGTCTCTACGCAGTGTTCTGGTACCGAAACGGTTGCTTAAGCAAAGTCCCTAGGAGTCTTGGAAAGCTTACTACCGTGAAACTAAAGCAGAACAGCGATGAAGGCCTCATGGAGCTGCTGCACGCCTCCCGTTTTGCCAGGATAATCAGGGCCTTACTTCGAGGCTAGTGCTCACATTGACTTTCACGTTTGGTATAGAGCGGAGCAGGTTGAGCTTCCAACTACGAACTGGAAGCACAAGGTTTCTTTCCAGAAAACTCATTATCTTCTATGAACCATGCCGTCTGTAAGTAAAAGCACGGTAACAACAGTGCTTTTCAGGTAGCTTCGGGGCCGCCTCAACAGAGCTTTCATAATGGGAAAACTAGCCTTGTGCCATCAGTCTGTAATTTCTAGGTTGACACACAGCATACACGCAGGAGCAGAGCTCCTGGTTCTACGCAGTGTTCTGGTACTGAAACGGGTGCTGAAGCAAGGCCCCTAGGAGTGTTGAAAAGCTTACTACCTTGAAACTAAAGCAGAACAACGATGAACGCCTCATGGAGCTGCTGCACGCCTCTCGTTTGGCAAGGACAATCAGGGCCTACTTCGAAGCTTGGGCTCACGTTGACTTTCACTTTAGGTATAGCGCAGAGCAGGGTGAGCTTCCAACAAGGAACTGGAAACCCAAGGTTTCTTAGGAGAAAACTCATTTTCTTCTCAGAACCATGCCGGCAGTGAGGAAAACCCCGGCAACAACAATGCTTTTCAGGTAGCTTCGAGGCCGCATGAACGGAGCTTTCATAATGGGAAAAGAAGCCTTATGCCATCAGTCTCCAATTTCTAGGTTGACACGCAGCATACACGCAGGACCAGAGCTTACTGTCTCTACGCAGTGTTCTGGTACCGAAACGGTTGCTTAAGCAAAGTCCCTAGGAGTCTTGGAAAGCTTACTACCGTGAAACTAAAGCAGAACAGCGATGAAGGCCTCATGGAGCTGCTGCACGCCTCCCGTTTTGCCAGCATAATCAGGGCCTTACTTCGAGGCTAGTGCTCACATTGACTTTCACGTTTGGTATAGAGCAGAGCAGGTTGAGCTTCCAACTAGGAACTGGACGCACAAGGTTTCTTTCGAGAAAACTCATTTTCTTCTAAGAACCATGCCGTCTGTAAGTAAAAGCACGGTAACAACAGTGCTTTTCAGGTAGCTTCGGGGCCGCATCAACAGAGCTTTCATAATGGGAAAACTAGCCTTGTGCCATCAGTCTGTAATTTCTAGGTTGACACGCAGCATACACGCAGGAGCAGAGCTTCCTGGTTCTACGCAGTGTTCTGGTACTGAAACGGGTGCTGAAGCAAGGTCCCTAGGAGTGTTGAAAAGCTTACTACCTTGAAACTAAAGCAGAACAACGATGAACGCCTCAAGAGCTGCTGCACGCCTCTCGTTTTGCAAGGATAATCAGGGCCTTACTTCGAAGCTTGGGCTCACGTTGACTTTCACTTTAGGTATAGCGCAGAGCATGGTGAGATTCCAACAAGGAACTGGAAACCCAAGGTTTCTTAGGAGAAAACTCATTTTCTTCTCAGAACCATGCCGGCAGTGAGGAAAACCCCGGCAACAACAATGCTTTTCAGGTAGCTTCGAGGCCGCATGAACGGAGCTTTCATAATGGGAAAAGAAGTCTTATGCCATCAGTCTCCAATTTCTAGGTTGACACGCAGCATACACGCAGGACCAGAGCTTACTGTCTCTACGCAGTGTTCTGGTACCGAAACGGTTGCTTAAGCAAAGTCCCTAGGAGTCTTGGAAAGCTTACTACCGTGAAACTAAAGCAGAACAGCGATGAAGGCCTCATGGAGCTGCTGCACGCCTCCCGTTTTGCCAGCATAATCAGGGCCTTACTTCGAGGCTAGTGCTCACATTGACTTTCACGTTTGGTATAGAGCAGAACAGGGTGAGCTTCCAACTAGGAACTGGAAGCACAAGGTTTCTTTCGAGAAGACTCATTTTCTTCTATGAACCATGCCGTCTGTAAGTAAAAGCACGGTAACAACAGTGCTTTTCAGGTAGCTTCGGGGCCGCATCAACAGAGCTTTCATAATGGGAAAACTAGCCTTGTGCCATCAGTCTGTAATTTCTAGGTTGACACGCAGCATACACGCAGGAGCAGAGCTCCTGTTTCTACGCAGTGTTCTGGTACTGAAACGGGTGCTGAAGCAAGGCCCCTAGGAGTGTTGAAAAGCTTACTACCTTGAAACTAAAGCAGAACAACGATGAACGCCTCAAGAGATGCTGCACGCCTCTCGTTTTGCAAGGATAATCAGGGCCTTACTTCGAAGCTTGGGCTCACGTTGACTTTCACTTTAGGTATAGCGCAGAGCAGCGTGAGCTTCCAACAAGGAACTGGAAACCCAAGGTTTCTTAGGAGAAAACTCATTTTCTTCTCAGAACCATGCCGGCAGTGAGGAAAACCCCGGCAACAACAATGCTTTTCAGGTAGCTTCGAGGCCGCATGAACGCAGCTTTCATAATGGGAAAAGAGGCTTTATGACATCAGTCTCCAATTTCTAGGTTGACACGCAGCATACACGCAGGACCAGAGCTTACTGTCTCTACGCAGTGTTCTGGTACCGAAACGGTTGCTTAAGCAAAGTCCCTAGGAGTCTTGGAAAGCTTACTACCGTGAAACTAAAGCAGAACAGCGATGAAGGCCTCATGGAGTTGCTGCACGCCTCCCGTTTTGCCAGCATAATCAGGGCCTTACTTCGAGGCTAGTGCTCACATTGACTTTCACGTTTGGTATAGAGCAGAACAGGGTGAGCTTCCAACTAGGAACTGGAAGCACAAGGTTTCTTTCGAGAAAACTCATTTTCTTCTATGAACCATGCCGTCTGTAAGTAAAAGCACGGTAACAACAGTGCTTTTCAGGTAGCTTCGGCGCCGCATCAACAGAGCTTTCATAATGGGAAAACTAGCCTTGTGCCATCAGTCTGTAATTTCTAGGTTGACACGCAGCATACACGCAGGAGCAGAGCTCCTGGTTCTACGCAGTGTTCTGGTACTGAAACGGGTGCTGAAGCAAGGCCCCTAGGAGTGTTGAAAAGCTTACTACCTTGAAACTAAAGCAGAACAACGATGAACGCCTCATGGAGCTGCTGCACGCCTCTCGTTTTGCAAGGATAATCAGGGCCTTACTTCGAAGCTTGGGCTCACGTTGACTTTCACTTTAGGTATAGCGCAGAGCAGGGTGAGCTTCCAACAAGGAACTGGAAACCCAAGGTTTCTTAGGAGAAAACTCATTTTCTTCTCAAAACCATGCCGGCAGTGAGGAAAACCCCGGCAACAACAATGCTTTTCAGGTAGCTTCGAGGCCGCATGAACGCAGCTTTCATAATGGGAAAAGAGGCTTTATGCCATCAGTCTCCAATTTCTAGGTTGACACGCAGCATACACGCAGGACCAGAGCTTACTGTCTCTACGCAGTGTTCTGGTACCGAAACGGTTGCTTAAGCAAAGTCCCTAGGAGTCTTGGAAAGCTTACTACCGTGAAACTAAAGCAGAACAGCGATGAAGGCCTCATGGAGCTGCTGCACGCCTCCCGTTTTGCCAGCATAATCAGGGCCTTACTTCGAGGCTAGTGCTCACATTGACTTTCACGTTTGGTTTAGAGCAGAACAGGGTGAGCTTCCAACTAGGAACTGGAAGCGCAAGGTTTCTTTCGAGAAAAGTCATTTTCTTCTATGTGCCATGCCGGCTGTAAGTAAAAGCACGGTAACAACAGTGTTTTTCAGATAGCTTCGAGGCCGCATGAATGGAGCTTTCAAAACGGGAAAACAAGCGTTGTGCCATCAGTCTCTAATTTCTAGGTTGACACGCAGCATACACGCAGGAGCAGAGCTTCCTGGTTCTACGCAGTGTTCTGGTACTGAAACGGGTGCTGAAGCAAGGCCCCTAGGAGTGTTGAAAAGCTTACTACCTTGAAACTAAAGCAGAACAACGATGAACGCCTCAAGAGCTGCTACACGCCTCTCGTTTGGCAAGGATAATCAGGGCCTTACTTCGAAGCTTGGGCTCACGTTGACTTTCACTTTAGGTATAGCGCAGAGCAGGGTGAGCTTCCAACAAGGAACTGGAAACCCAAGGTTTCTTAGGAGAAAACTCATTTTCTTCTCAGAACCATGCCGGCAGTGAGGAAAACCCCGGCAACAACAATGCTTTTCAGGTAGCTTCGAGGCCGCATGAACGGAGCTTTCATAATGGGAAAAGAAGTCTTATGCCATCAGTCTCCAATTTCTAGGTTGACACGCAGCATACACGCAGGACCAGAGCTTACTGTCTCTACGCAGTGTTCTGGTACCGAAACGGTTGCTTAAGCAAAGTCCCTAGGAGTCTTGGAAAGCTTACTACCGTGAAACTAAAGCAGAACAGCGATGAAGGCCTCATGGAGCTGCTGCACGCCTCCCGTTTTGCCAGCATAATCAGGGCCTTACTTCGAGGCTAGTGCTCACATTGACTTTCACGTTTGGTATAGAGCAGAACAGGGTGAGCTTCCAACTAGGAACTGGAAGCACAAGGTTTCTTTCGAGAAAACTCATTTTCTTCTATGAACCATGCCGTCTGTAAGTAAAAGCACGGTAACAACAGTGCTTTTCAGGTAGCTTCGGGGCCGCATCAACAGAGCTTTCATAATGGGAAAACTAGCCTTGTGCCATCAGTCTGTAATTTCTAGGTTGACACGCAGCATACACGCAGGAGCAGAGCTCCTGGTTCTACGCAGTGTTCTGGTACTGAAACGGGTGCTGAAGCAAGGCCCCTAGGAGTGTTGAAAAGCTTACTACCTTGAAACTAAAGCAGAACAACGATGAACGCCTCATGGAGCTGCTGCACGCCTCTCGTTTTGCAAGGATAATCAGGGCCTTACTTCGAAGCTTGGGCTCACGTTGACTTTCACTTTAGGTATAGCGCAGAGCAGGGTGAGCTTCCAACAAGGAACTGGAAACCCAAGGTTTCTTAGGAGAAAACTCATTTTCTTCTCAGAACCATGCCGGGAGTGAAGAAAACCCCGGCAACAACAGTGCTTTTCAGGTAGCTTCGAGGCCGCATGAACGCAGCTTTCAAAACGGGAAAACAAGCGTTGTGCCATCAGTCTCTAATTTCTAGGTTGACACGCAGCATACACGCAGGAGCAGAGCTTCCTGGTTCTACGCAGTGTTCTGGTACTGAAACGGGTGCTGAAGCAAGGCCCCTAGGAGTGTTGAAAAGCTTACTACCTTGAAACTAAAGCAGAACAACGATGAACGCCTCAAGAGCTGCTGCACGCCTCTCGTTTGGCAAGGATAATCAGGGCCTTACTTCGAAGCTTGGGCTCACGTTGACTTTCACTTTAGGTATAGCGCAGAGCAGGGTGAGCTTCCAACAAGGAACTGGAAACCCAAGGTTTCTTAGGAGAAAACTCATTTTCTTCTCAGAACCATGCCGGCAGTGAGGAAAACCCCGGCAACAACAATGCTTTTCAGGTAGCTTCGAGCCCGCATGAACGGAGCTTTCATAATGGGAAAAGAAGCTTTATGCCATCAGTCTCCAATTTCTAGGTTGACACGCAGCATACACGCAGGACCAGAGCTTACTGTCTCTACGCAGTGTTCTGGTACCGAAACGGTTGCTTAAGCAAAGTCCCTAGGAGTCTTGGAAAGCTTACTACCGTGAAACTAAAGCAGAACAGCGATGAAGGCCTCATGGAGTTGCTGCACGCCTCCCGTTTTGCCAGCATAATCAGGGCCTTACTTCGAGGCTAGTGCTCACATTGACTTTCACGTTTGGTATAGAGCAGAGCAGGGTGAGCTTCCAACTAGGAACTGGAAGCACAAGGTTTCTTTCGAGAAAACTCATTTTCTTCTATGTGCCATGCCGGCTGTAAGTAAAAGCACGGTAACAACAGTGCTTTTCAGGTAGCTTCGAGGCCGCATGAATGGAGCTTTCAAAACGGGAAAACAAGCGTTGTGCCATCAGTCTCTAATTTCTAGGTTGACACGCAGCATACACGCAGGAGCAGAGCTTCCTGGTTCTACGCAGTGTTCTGGTACTGAAACGGGTGCTGAAGCAAGGCCCCTAGGAGTGTTGAAAAGCTTACTACCTTGAAACTAAAGCAGAACAACGATGAAGGCCTCATGGAGCTGCTGCACGCCTCTCGTTTTACAAGGGTAATCAGGGCCTACTTCGAAGCTTGGGCTCACGTTGACTTTCACTTTAGGTATAGAGCAGAGCACGGTGAGCTTCCAACAAGGAACTGGAAACCCAAGGTTTCTTAGGAGAAAACTCATTGTCTTCTCAGAACCATGCCGGCAGTGAAGAAAACCCCGGCAACAACAATGCTTTTCAGGTAGCTTCGAGGCCGCATGAACGGAGCTTTCATAATGGGAAAAGAAGCCTTATGCCATCAGTCTCCAATTTCTAGGTTGACACGCAGCATACACGCAGGACCAGAGCTTACTGTCTCTACGCAGTGTTCTGGTACCGAAACGGTTGCTTAAGCAAAGTCCCTAGGAGTCTTGGAAAGCTTACTACCGTGAAACTAAAGCAGAACAGCGATGAAGGCCTCATGGAGCTGCTGCACGCCTCCCGTTTTGCCAGCATAATCAGGGCCTTACTTCGAGGCTAGTGCTCACATTGACTTTCACGTTTGGTATAGAGTAGAGCAGGGTGAGCTTCCAACTAGGAACTGGAAGCACAAGGTTTCTTTCGAGAAAAGTCATTTTCTTCTATGTGCCATGCCGGCTGTAAGTAAAAGCACGGTAACAACAGTGCTTTTCAGGTAGCTTCGAGGCCGCATGAATGGAGCTTTCAAAACGGGATAACAAGCGTTGTGCCATCAGTCTCTAATTTCTAGGTTTACACGCAGCATACACGCAGGAGCAGAGCTTCCTGGTTCTACGCAGTGTTCTGGTACTGAAACGGGTGCTGAAGCAAGGCCCCTAGGAGTGTTGAAAAGCTTACTACCTTGAAACTAAAGCAGAACAACGATGAACGCCTCAAGAGCTGCTGCACGCCTCTCGTTTGGCAAGGATAATCAGGGCCTTACTTCGAAGCTTGGGCTCACGTTGACTTTCACTTTAGGTATAGCGCAGAGCAGGGTGAGCTTCCAACAAGGAACTGGAAACCCAAGGTTTCTTAGGAGAAAACTCATTTTCTTCTCAGAACCATGCCGGCAGTGAGGAAAACCCCGGCAACAACAATGCTTTTCAGGTAGCTTCGAGCCCGCATGAACGGAGCTTTCATAATGGGAAAAGAAGCTTTATGCCATCAGTCTCCAATTTCTAGGTTGACACGCAGCATACACGCCGGACCAGAGCTTACTCTCTCTACGCAGTGTTCTGGTACCGAAACGGTTGCTTAAGCAAAGTCCCTAGGAGTCTTGGAAAGCTTACTACCGTGAAACTAAAGCAGAACAGCGATGAAGGCCTCATGGAGTTGCTGCACGCCTCCCGTTTTGCCAGCATAATCAGGGCCTTACTTCGAGGCTAGTGCTCACATTGACTTTCACGTTTGGTATAGAGCAGAGCAGGGTGAGCTTCCAACTAGGAACTGGAAGCACAAGGTTTCTTTCGAGAAAACTCATTTTCGTCTATGTGCCATGCCGGCTGTAAGTAAAAGCACGGTAACAACAGTGCTTTTCAGGTAGCTTCGAGGCCGCATGAATGGAGCTTTCAAAACGGGAAAACAAGCGTTGTGCCATCAGTCTCTAATTTCTAGGTTGACACGCAGCATACACGCAGGAGCAGAGCTTCCTGGTTCTACGCAGTGTTCTGGTACTGAAACGGGTGCTGAAGCAAGGCCCCTAGGAGTGTTGAAAAGCTTACTACCTTGAAACTAAAGCAGAACAACGATGAAGGCCTCATGGAGCTGCTGCACGCCTCTCGTTTGGCAAGGATAATCAGGGCCTTACTTCGAAGCTTGGGCTCACGTTGACTTTCACTTTAGGTATAGCGCAGAGCAGGGTGAGCTTCCAACAAGGAACTGGAAACCCAAGGTTTCTTAGGAGAAAACTCATTTTCTTCTCAGAACCATGCCGGCAGTGAGGAAAACCCCGGCAACAACAATGCTTTTCAGGTAGCTTCGAGCCCGCATGAACGGAGCTTTCATAATGGGAATAGAAGTTTTATGACATCAGTCTCCCATTTCTAGGTTGACACGCAGCATACACGCAGGACCAGAGCTTACTGTCTCTACGCAGTGTTCTGGTACCGAAACGGTTGATTAAGCAAAGTCCCTAGGAGTCTTGGAAAGCTTACTACCGTGAAACTAAAGCAGAACAGCGATGAAGGCCTCATGGAGCTGCTGCACGCCTCCCGTTTTGCCAGCATAATCAGGGCCTTACGTCGAGGCTAGTGCTCACATTGACTTTCACGTTTGGTATAGAGCAGAGCAGGGTGAGCTTCCAACTAGGAACTGGAAGCACAAGGTTTCTTTCGAGAAATCTCATTTTCTTCTATGTGCCATGCCGGCTGTAAGTAAAAGCACGTAACAACAGTGCTTTTCAGGTAACATCGAGGCCGCATGAATGGAGCTTTCAAAACGGGAAAACAAGCGTTGTGCCATCAGTCTCTAATTTCTAGGTTGACACTTAGCACACACGCAGGAGCAGAGCTTCCTGGTTCTACGCAGTGTTCTGGTACTGAAACGGGTGCTGAAGCAAGGCCCCTAGGAGTGTTGAAAAGCTTACTACCTTGAAACTAAAGCAGAACAACGATGAACGCCTCATGGAGCTGCTGCACGCCTCTCGTTTTACAAGGGTAATCAGGGCCTACTTCGAAGCTTGGGCTCACGTTGACTTTCACTTTAGGTATAGCGCAGAGCAGGGTGAGCTTGCAACAAGGAACTGGAAACCCAAGGTTTCTTAGGAGAAAACTCATTTTCTTCTCAGAACCATGCCGGCAGTGAAGAAAACCCCGGCAACAACAATGCTTTTCAGGTAGCTTCGAGGCCGCATGAACGGAGCTTTCATAATGGGAAAAGAAGCCTTATGCCATCAGTCTCCAATTTCTAGGTTGACACGCAGCATACACGCAGGACCAGAGCTTACTGTCTCTACGCAGTGTTCTGGTACCGAAACGGTTGCTTAAGCAAAGTCCCTAGGAGTCTTGGAAAGCTTACTACCGTGAAACTAAAGAAGAACAGCGATGAAGGCCTCATGGAGCTGCTGCACGCCTCCCGTTTTGCCAGCATAATCAGGGCCTTACTTCGAGGCTAGTGCTCACATTGACTTTCACGTTTGGTATAGAGTAGAGCAGGGTGAGCTTCCAACTAGGAACTGGAAGCACAAGGTTTCTTTCGAGAAAAGTCATTTTCTTCTATGTGCCATGCCGGCTGTAAGTAAAAGCACGGTAACAACAGTGCTTTTCAGGTAGCTTCGAGGCCGCATGAATGGAGCTTTCAAAACGGGATAACAAGCGTTGTGCCATCAGTCTCTAATTTCTAGGTTTACACGCAGCATACACGCAGGAGCAGAGCTTCCTGGTTCTACGCAGTGTTCTGGTACTGAAACGGGTGCTGAAGCAAGGCCCCTAGGAGTGTTGAAAAGCTTACTACCTTGAAACTAAAGCAGAACAACGATGAACGCCTCAAGAGCTGCTGCACGCCTCTCGTTTGGCAAGGATAATCAGGGCCTTACTTCGAAGCTTGGGCTCACGTTGACTTTCACTTTAGGTATAGCGCAGAGCAGGGTGAGCTTCCAACAAGGAACTGGAAACCCAAGGTTTCTTAGGAGAAAACTCATTTTCTTCTCAGAACCATGCCGGCAGTGAGGAAAACCCCGGCAACAACAATGCTTTTCAGGTAGCTTCGAGCCCGCATGAACGGAGCTTTCATAATGGGAAAAGAAGCTTTATGCCATCAGTCTCCAATTTCTAGGTTGACACGCAGCATACACGCCGGACCAGAGCTTACTGTCTCTACGCAGTGTTCTGGTACCGAAACGGTTGCTTAAGCAAAGTCCCTAGGAGTCTTGGAAAGCTTACTACCGTGAAACTAAAGCAGAACAGCGATGAAGGCCTCATGGAGTTGCTGCACGCCTCCCGTTTTGCCAGCATAATCAGGGCCTTACTTCGAGGCTAGTGCTCACATTGACTTTCACGTTTGGTATAGAGCAGAGCAGGGTGAGCTTCCAACTAGGAACTGGAAGCACAAGGTTTCTTTCGAGAAAACTCATTTTCTTCTATGTGCCATGCCGGCTGTAAGTAAAAGCACGGTAACAACAGTGCTTTTCAGGTAGCTTCGAGGCCGCATGAATGGAGCTTTCAAAACGGGAAAACTAGCGTTGTGCCATCAGTCTCTAATTTCTAGGTTGACACGCAGCATACACGCAGGAGCAGAGCTTCCTGGTTCTACGCAGTGTTCTGGTACTGAAACGGGTGCTGAAGCAAGGCCCCTAGGAGTGTTGAAAAGCTTACTACCTTGAAACTAAAGCAGAACAACGATGAAGGCCTCATGGAGCTGCTGCACGCCTCTCGTTTTACAAGGGTAATCAGGGCCTACTTCGAAGCTTGGGCTCACGTTGACTTTCACTTTAGGTATAGAGCAGAGCAGGGTGAGCTTCCAACAAGGAACTGGAAACCCAAGGTTTCTTAGGAGAAAACTCATTGTCTTCTCAGAACCATGCCGGCAGTGAAGAAAACCCCGGCAACAACAATGCTTTTCAGGTAGCTTCGAGGCCGCATGAACGGAGCTTTCATAATGGGAAAAGAAGCCTTATGCCATCAGTCTCCAATTTCTAGGTTGACACGCAGCATACACGCAGGACCACAGCTTACTGTCTCTACGCAGTGTTCTGGTACCGAAACGGTTGATTAAGCAAAGTCCCTAGGAGTCTTGGAAAGCTTACTACCGTGAAACTAAAGCAGAACAGCGATGAAGGCCTCATGGAGCTGCTGCACGCCTCCCGTTTTGCCAGCATAATCAGGGCCTTACGTCGAGGCTAGTGCTCACATTGACTTTCACGTTTGGTATAGAGCAGAGCAGGGTGAGCTTCCAACTAGGAACTGGAAGCACAAGGTTTCTTTCGAGAAATCTCATTTTCTTCTATGTGCCATGCCGGCTGTAAGTAAAAGCACGTAACAACAGTGCTTTTCAGGTAACATCGAGGCCGCATGAATGGAGCTTTCAAAACGGGAAAACAAGCGTTGTGCCATCAGTCTCTAATTTCTAGGTTGACACTTAGCACACACGCAGGAGCAGAGCTTCCTGGTTCTACGCAGTGTTCTGGTACTGAAACGGGTGCTGAAGCAAGGCCCCTAGGAGTGTTGAAAAGCTTACTACCTTGAAACTAAAGCAGAACAACGATGAACGCCTCATGGAGCTGCTGCACGCCTCTCGTTTTACAAGGGTAATCAGGGCCTACTTCGAAGCTTGGGCTCACGTTGACTTTCACTTTAGGTATAGCGCAGAGCAGGGTGAGCTTGCAACAAGGAACTGGAAACCCAAGGTTTCTTAGGAGAAAACTCATTTTCTTCTCAGAACCATGCCGGCAGTGAAGAAAACCCCGGCAACAACAATGCTTTTCAGGTAGCTTCGAGGCCGCATGAACGGAGCTTTCATAATGGGAAAAGAAGCCTTATGCCATCAGTCTCCAATTTCTAGGTTGACACGCAGCATACACGCAGGACCAGAGCTTACTGTCTCTACGCAGTGTTCTGGTACCGAAACGGTTGCTTAAGCAAAGTCCCTAGGAGTCTTGGAAAGCTTACTACCGTGAAACTAAAGAAGAACAGCGATGAAGGCCTCATGGAGCTGCTGCACGCCTCCCGTTTTGCCAGCATAATCAGGGCCTTACTTCGAGGCTAGTGCTCACATTGACTTTCACGTTTGGTATAGAGTAGAGCAGGGTGAGCTTCCAACTAGGAACTGGAAGCACAAGGTTTCTTTCGAGAAAAGTCATTTTCTTCTATGTGCCATGCCGGCTGTAAGTAAAAGCACGGTAACAACAGTGCTTTTCAGGTAGCTTCGAGGCCGCATGAATGGAGCTTTCAAAACGGGATAACAAGCGTTGTGCCATCAGTCTCTAATTTCTAGGTTGACACGCAGCATACACGCAGGAGCAGAGCTTCCTGGTTCTACGCAGTGTTCTGGTACTGAAACGGGTGCTGAAGCAAGGCCCCTAGGAGTGTTGAAAAGCTTACTACCTTGAAACTAAAGCAGAACAACGATGAACGCCTCAAGAGCTGCTGCACGCCTCTCGTTTGGCAAGGATAATCAGGGCCTTACTTCGAAGCTTGGGCTCACGTTGACTTTCACTTTAGGTATAGCGCAGAGCAGGGTGAGCTTCCAACAAGGAACTGGAAACCCAAGGTTTCTTAGGAGAAAACTCATTTTCTTCTCAGAACCATGCCGGCAGTGAGGAAAACCCCGGCAACAACAATGCTTTTCAGGTAGCTTCGAGCCCGCATGAACGGAGCTTTCATAATGGGAAAAGAAGCTTTATGCCATCAGTCTCCAATTTCTAGGTTGACACGCAGCATACACGCCAGACCAGAGCTTACTGTCTCTACGCAGTGTTCTGGTACCGAAACGGTTGCTTAAGCAAAGTCCCTAGGAGTCTTGGAAAGCTTACTACCGTGAAACTAAAGCAGAACAGCGATGAAGGCCTCATGGAGTTGCTGCACGCCTCCCGTTTTGCCAGCATAATCAGGGCCTTACTTCGAGGCTAGTGCTCACATTGACTTTCACGTTTGGTATAGAGCAGAGCAGGGTGAGCTTCCAACTAGGAACTGGAAGCACAAGGTTTCTTTCGAGAAAACTCATTTTCTTCTATGTGCCATGCCGGCTGTAAGTAAAAGCACGGTAACAACAGTGCTTTTCAGGTAGCTTCGAGGCCGCATGAATGGAGCTTTCAAAACGGGAAAACAAGCGTTGTGCCATCAGTCTCTAATTTCTAGGTTGACACGCAGCATACACGCAGGAGCAGAGCTTCCTGGTTCTACGCAGTGTTCTGGTACTGAAACGGGTGCTGAAGCAAGGCCCCTAGGAGTGTTGAAAAGCTTACTACCTTGAAACTAAAGCAGAACAACGATGAAGGCCTCATGGAGCTGCTGCACGCCTCTCGTTTTACAAGGGTAATCAGGGCCTACTTCGAAGCTTGGGCTCACGTTGACTTTCACTTTAGGTATAGAGCAGAGCAGGGTGAGCTTCCAACAAGGAACTGGAAACCCAAGGTTTCTTAGGAGAAAACTCATTGTCTTCTCAGAACCATGCCGGCAGTGAAGAAAACCCCGGCAACAACAATGCTTTTCAGGTAGCTTCGAGGCCGCATGAACGGAGCTTTCATAATGGGAAAAGAAGCCTTATGCCATCAGTCTCCAATTTCTAGGTTGACACGCAGCATACACGCAGGACCAGAGCTTACTGTCTCTACGCAGTGTTCTGGTACCGAAACGGTTGCTTAAGCAAAGTCCCTAGGAGTCTTGGAAAGCTTACTACCGTGAAACTAAAGAAGAACAGCGATGAAGGCCTCATGGAGCTGCTGCACGCCTCCCGTTTTGCCAGCATAATCAGGGCCTTACTTCGAGGCTAGTGCTCACATTGACTTTCACGTTTGGTATAGAGTAGAGCAGGGTGAGCTTCCAACTAGGAACTGGAAGCACAAGGTTTCTTTCGAGAAAAGTCATTTTCTTCTATGTGCCATGCCGGCTTAAGTAAAAGCACGGTAACAACAGTGCTTTTCAGGTAGCTTCGAGGCCGCATGAATGGAGCTTTCAAAACGGGAAAACAAGAGTTGTGCCATCAGTCTCTAATTTCTAGGTTTACACGCAGCATACACGCAGGAGCAGAGCTTCCTGGTTCTACGCAGTGTTCTGGTACTGAAACGGGTGCTGAAGCAAGGCCCCTAGGAGTGTTGAAAAGCTTACTACCTTGAAACTAAAGCAGAACAACGATGAAGGCCTCATGGAGCTGCTGCACGCCTCTCGTTTGGCAAGGATAATCAGGGCCTTACTTCGAAGCTTGGGCTCACGTTGACTTTCACTTTAGGTATAGCGCAGAGCAGGGTGAGCTTCCAACAAGGAACTGGAAACCCAAGGTTTCTTAGGAGAAAACACATTTTCTTCTCAGAACCATGCCGGCAGTGAGGAAAACCCCGGCAACAACAATGCTTTTCAGGTAGCTTCGAGCCCGCATGAACGGAGCTTTCATAATGGGAATAGAAGTTTTATGCCATCAGTCTCCAATTTCTAGGTTGACACGCAGCATACACGCAGGACCAGAGCTTACTGTCTCTACGCAGTGTTCTGGTACCGAAACGGTTGATTAAGCAAAGTCCCTAGGAGTCTTGGAAAGCTTACTACCGTGAAACTAAAGCAGAACAGCGATGAAGGCCTCATGGAGCTGCTGCACGCCTCCCGTTTTGCCAGCATAATCAGGGCCTTACGTCGAGGCTAGTGCTCACATTGACTTTCACGTTTGGTATAGAGCAGAGCAGGGTGAGCTTCCAACTAGGAACTGGAAGCACAAGGTTTCTTTCGAGAAATCTCATTTTCTTCTATGTGCCATGCCGGCTGTAAGTAAAAGCACGTAACAACAGTGCTTTTCAGGTAACATCGAGGCCGCATGAATGGAGCTTTCAAAACGGGAAAACAAGCGTTGTGCCATCAGTCTCTAATTTCTAGGTTGACACGCAGCATACACGCAGGAGCAGAGCTTCCTGGTTCTACGCAGTGTTCTGGTACTGAAACGGGTGCTGAAGCAAGGCCCCTAGGAGTGTTGAAAAGCTTACTACCTTGAAACTAAAGCAGAACAACGATGAACGCCTCAAGAGCTGCTGCACGCCTCTCGTTTTGCAAGGATAATCAGGGCCTTACTTCGAAGCTTGGGCTCACGTTGACTTTCACTTTAGGTATAGCGCAGAGCAGGGTGAGCTTCCAACAAGGAACTGGAAACCCAAGGTTTCTTAGGAGAAAACTCATTTTCTTCTCAGAACCATGCCGGCAGTGAGGAAAACCCCGGCAACAACAATTCTTTTCAGGTAGCTTCGAGCCCGCATGAACGGAGCTTTCATAATGGGAATAGAAGTTTTATGCCATCAGTCTCCAATTTCTAGGTTGACACGCAGCATACACGCAGGACCAGAGCTTACTGTCTCTACGCAGTGTTCTGGTACCGAAACGGTTGATTAAGCAAAGTCCCTAGGAGTCTTGGAAAGCTTACTACCGTGAAACTAAAGCAGAACAGCGATGAAGGCCTCATGGAGCTGCTGCACGCCTCCCGTTTTGCCAGCATAATCAGGGCCTTACGTCGAGGCTAGTGCTCACATTGACTTTCACGTTTGGTATAGAGCAGAGCAGGGTGAGCTTCCAACTAGGAACTGGAAGCACAAGGTTTCTTTCGAGAAATCTCATTTTCTTCTATGTGCCATGCCGGCTGTAAGTAAAAGCACGTAACAACAGTGCTTTTCAGGTAACATCGAGGCCGCATGAATGGAGCTTTCAAAACGGGAAAACAAGCGTTGTGCCATCAGTCTCTAATTTCTAGGTTGACACGCAGCATACACGCAGGAGCAGAGCTTCCTGGTTCTACGCAGTGTTCTGGTACTGAAACGGGTGCTGAAGCAAGGCCCCTAGGAGTGTTGAAAAGCTTACTACCTTGAAACTAAAGCAGAACAACGATGAACGCCTCAAGAGCTGCTGCACGCCTCTCGTTTTGCAAGGATAATCAGGGCCTTACTTCGAAGCTTGGGCTCACGTTGACTTTCACTTTAGGTATAGCGCAGAGCAGGGTGAGCTTCCAACAAGGAACTGGAAACCCAAGGTTTCTTAGGAGAAAACTCATTTTCTTCTCAGAACCATGCCGGCAGTGAGGAAAACCCCGGCAACAACAATTCTTTTCAGGTAGCTTCGAGGCCGCATGAACGGAGCTTTCATAATGGGAAAAGAAGTCTTATGCCATCAGTCTCCAATTTCTAGGTTGACACGCAGCATACACGCAGGACCAGAGCTTACTGTCTCTACGCAGTGTTCTGGTACCGAAACGGTTGCTTAAGCAAAGTCCCTAGGAGTCTTGGAAAGCTTACTACCGTGAAACTAAAGCAGAACAGCGATGAAGGCCTCATGGAGCTGCTGCACGCCTCCCGTTTTGCCAGCATAATCAGGGCCTTACTTCGAGGCTAGTGCTCACATTGACTTTCACGTTTGGTATAGAGCAGAACAGGGTGAGCTTCCAACTAGGAACTGGAAGCACAAGGTTTCTTTCGAGAAAACTCATTTTCTTCTATGAACCATGCCGTCTGTAAGTAAAAGCACGGTAACAACAGTGCTTTTCAGGTAGCTTCGGGGCCGCATCAACAGAGCTTTCATAATGGGAAAACTAGCCTTGTGCCATCAGTCTGTAATTTCTAGATTGACACGCAGCATACACGCAGGAGCAGAGCTCCTGGTTCTACGCAGTGTTCTGGTACTGAAACGGGTGCTGAAGCAAGGCCCCTAGGAGTGTTGAAAAGCTTACTACCTTGAAACTAAAGCAGAACAACGATGAACGCCTCATGGAGCTGCTGCACGCCTCTCGTTTTGCAAGGATAATCAGGGCCTTACTTCGAAGCTTGGGCTCACGTTGACTTTCACTTTAGGTATAGCGCAGAGCAGGGTGAGCTTCCAACAAGGAACTGGAAACCCAAGGTTTCTTAGGAGAAAACTCATTTTCTTCTCAGAACCATGCCGGCAGTGAGGAAAACCCCGGCAACAACAATTCTTTTCAGGTAGCTTCGAGCCCGCATGAACGGAGCTTTCATAATGGGAATAGAAGTTTTATGCCATCAGTCTCCAATTTCTAGGTTGACACGCAGCATACACGCAGGACCAGAGCTTACTGTCTCTACGCAGTGTTCTGGTACCGAAACGGTTGATTAAGCAAAGTCCCTAGGAGTCTTGGAAAGCTTACTACCGTGAAACTAAAGCAGAACAGCGATGAAGGCCTCATGGAGCTGCTGCACGCCTCCCGTTTTGCCAGCATAATCAGGGCCTTACGTCGAGGCTAGTGCTCACATTGACTTTCACGTTTGGTATAGAGCAGAGCAGGGTGAGCTTCCAACTAGGAACTGGAAGCACAAGGTTTCTTTCGAGAAATCTCATTTTCTTCTATGTGCCATGCCGGCTGTAAGTAAAAGCACGTAACAACAGTGCTTTTCAGGTAACATCGAGGCCGCATGAATGGAGCTTTCAAAACGGGAAAACAAGCGTTGTGCCATCAGTCTCTAATTTCTAGGTTGACACGCAGCATACAAGCAGGAGCAGAGCTTCCTGGTTCTACGCAGTGTTCTGGTACTGAAACGGGTGCTGAAGCAAGGCCCCTAGGAGTGTTGAAAAGCTTACTACCTTGAAACTAAAGCAGAACAACGATGAACGCCTCAAGAGCTGCTGCACGCCTCTCGTTTTGCAAGGATAATCAGGGCCTTACTTCGAAGCTTGGGCTCACGTTG
Source organism: Eubalaena glacialis (assembly GCF_028564815.1). NCBI lineage: Eukaryota > Metazoa > Chordata > Mammalia > Artiodactyla > Balaenidae > Eubalaena > Eubalaena glacialis. Next base: position 82,163,789 of record NC_083726.1, on the reverse strand, counting down.
ACTTTCACTTTAGGTATAGCGCAGAGCAGGGTGAGCTTCCAACAAGGAACTGGAAACCCAAGGTTTCTTAGGAGAAAACTCATTTTCTTCTCAGAACCATGCCGGCAGTGAGGAAAACCCCGGCAACAACAATTCTTTTCAGGTAGCTTCGAGGCCGCATGAACGGAGCTTTCATAATGGGAAAAGAAGTCTTATGCCATCAGTCTCCAATTTCTAGGTTGACACGCAGCATACACGCAGGACCAGAGCTTACTGTCTCTACGCAGTGTTCTGGTACCGAAACGGTTGCTTAAGCAAAGTCCCTAGGAGTCTTGGAAAGCTTACTACCGTGAAACTAAAGCAGAACAGCGATGAAGGCCTCATGGAGCTGCTGCACGCCTCCCGTTTTGCCAGCATAATCAGGGCCTTACTTCGAGGCTAGTGCTCACATTGACTTTCACGTTTGGTATAGAGCAGAACAGGGTGAGCTTCCAACTAGGAACTGGAAGCACAAGGTTTCTTTCGAGAAAACTCATTTTCTTCTATGAACCATGCCGTCTGTAAGTAAAAGCACGGTAACAACAGTGCTTTTCAGGTAGCTTCGGGGCCGCATCAACAGAGCTTTCATAATGGGAAAACTAGCCTTGTGCCATCAGTCTGTAATTTCTAGATTGACACGCAGCATACACGCAGGAGCAGAGCTCCTGGTTCTACGCAGTGTTCTGGTACTGAAACGGGTGCTGAAGCAAGGCCCCTAGGAGTGTTGAAAAGCTTACTACCTTGAAACTAAAGCAGAACAACGATGAACGCCTTATGGAGCTGCTGCACGCCTCTCGTTTTGCAAGGATAATCAGGGCCTTACTTCGAAGCTTGGGCTCACGTTGACTTTCACTTTAGGTATAGCGCAGAGCAGGGTGAGCTTCCTACAAGGAACTGGAAACACAAGGTTTCTTAGGAGAAAACTCATTTTCTTCTCAGAACCATGCCGGCAGTGAAGAAAACCCCGGCAACAACAATGCTTTTCAGGTAGCTTCGAGGCCGCAATAACGGAGCTTTCATAATGGGAAAAGAGGCTTTATGCCATCAGTCTCCAATTTCTAGGTTGACACGCAGCATACACGCAGGACCAGAGCTTACTGTCTCTACGCAGTGTTCTGGTACCGAAACGGTTGCTTAAGCAAAGTCCCTAGGAGTCTTGGAAAGCTTACTACCGTGAAACTAAAGCAGAACAGCGATGAAGGCCTCATGGAGCTGCTGCACGCCTCCCGTTTTGCCAGCATAATCAGGGCCTTACTTCGAGGCTAGTGCTCACATTGACTTTCACGTTTGGTATAGAGCAGAGCAGGGTGAGCTTCCAACTAGGAACTGGAAGCACAAGGTTTCTTTCGAGAAAACTCATTTTCTTCTATGAGCCATGCCGGCTGTAAGTAAAAGCACGTTAACAACAGTGCTTTTCAGGTAGCTTCGGGGCCGCATCAACGGAGCTTTCATAATGGGAAAACTAGCCTTGTGCCATCAGTCTCTAATTTCTAGGTTGACACGCAGCATACACGCAGGAGCAGAGCTTCCTGGTTCTACGCAGTGTTCTGGTACTGAAACGGGTGCTGAAGCAAGGCTCCTAGGAGTGTTGAAAAGCTTACTACCTTGAAACTAAAGCAGAACAACGATGAAGGCCTCATGGAGCTGCTGCACGCCTCTCGTTTTACAAGGGTAATCAGGGCCTACTTCGAAGCTTGGGCTCACGTTGACTTTCACTTTAGGTATAGCGCAGAGCAGGGTGAGCTTCCAACAAGGAACTGGAAACCCAAGGTTTCTTAGGAGAAAACTCATTTTCTTCTCAGAACCATGCCGGCAATGAAGAAAACCCCGGCAACAACAATGCTTTTCAGGTAGCTTCGAGGCCGCATGAACGGAGCTTTCATAATGGGAAAAGAAGCCTTATGCCATCAGTCTCCAATTTCTAGGTTGACACGCAGCATACACGCAGGACCAGAGCTTACTGTCTCTACGCAGTGTTCTGGTACCGAAACGGTTGCTTAAGCAAAGTCCCTAGGAGTCTTGGAAAGCTTACTACCGTGAAACTAAAGCAGAACAGCGATGAAGGCCTCATGGAGCTGCTGCACGCCTCCCGTTTTGCCAGCATAATCAGGGCCTTACTTCGAGGCTAGTGCTCACATTGACTTTCACGTTTGGTATAGAGTAGAGCAGGGTGAGCTTCCAACTAGGAACTGGAAGCACAAGGTTTCTTTCGAGAAAAGTCATTTTCTTCTATGTGCCATGCCGGCTGTAAGTAAAAGCACGGTAACAACAGTGCTTTTCAGGTAGCTTCGAGGCTGCATGAATGGAGCTTTCAAAACGGGAAAACAAGCGTTGTGCCATCAGTCTCTAATTTCTAGGTTGACACGCAGCATACACGCAGGAGCAGAGCTTCCTGGTTCTACGCAGTGTTCTGGTACTGAAACGGGTGCTGAAGCAAGGCCCCTAGGAGTGTTGAAAAGCTTACTACCTTGAAACTAAAGCAGAACAACGATGAACGCCTCATGGAGCTGCTGCACGCCTCTCGTTTTGCAAGGATAATCAGGGTCTACTTCGAAGCTTGGGCTCACGTTGACTTTCACTTTAGGTATAGTGCAGAACAGGGTGAGCTTCCAACTAGGAACTGGAAGCACAAGGTTTCTTTCGAGAAAACTCATTTTCTTCTATGAACCATGTCGTCTGTAAGTAAAAGCACGGTAACAACAGTGCTTTTCAGGTAGCTTCGGGGCCGCATCAAGAGAGCTTTCATAATGGGAAAACTAGCCTTGTGCCATCAGTCTGTAATTTCTAGGTTGACACGCAGCATACACGCAGGAACAGAGCTCCTGGTTCTACGCAATGTTCTGATACTGAAACGGGTGCTGAAGCAAGGCCCCTAGGAGTGTTGAAAAGCTTACTACCTTGAAAAAGCAGAACAACGATGAAGGCCTCATGGAGCTGCTGCACGCCTCTCGTTTTACAAGGGTAATCAGGGCCTACTTCGAAGCTTGGGCTCACGTTGACTTTCACTTTAGGTATAGCGCAGAGCAGGGTGAGCTTCCAACAAGGAACTGGAAACCCAAGGTTTCTTAGGAGAAAACTCATTTTCTTCTCAGAACCATGCCGGCAGTGAAGAAAACCCCGGCAACAACAATGCTTTTCAGGTAGCTTCGAGGCCGCATGAACGGAGCTTTCATAATGGGAAAAGAGGCTTTATGCCATCAGTCTCCAATTTCTAGGTTGACACGCAGCATACACGCCGGACCAGAGCTTACTGTCTCTACGCAGTGTTCTGGTACCGAAACGGTTGCTTAAGCAAAGTCCCTAGGAGTCTTGGAAAGCTTACTACCGTGAAACTAAAGCAGAACAGCGATGAAGGCCTCATGGAGTTGCTGCACGCCTCCCGTTTTGCCAGCATAATCAGGGCCTTACTTCGAGGCTAGTGCTCACATTGACTTTCACGTTTGGTATAGAGCAGAGCAGGGTGAGCTTCCAACTAGGAACTGGAAGCACAAGGTTTCTTTCGAGAAAACTCATTTTCTTCTATGAGCATGCCGGCTGTAAGTAAAAGCACGGTAACAACAGTGCTTTTCAGGTAGCTTCGAGGCCGCATGAATGGAGCTTTCAAAACGGGAAAACAAGCGTTGTGCCATCAGTCTCTAATTTCTAGGTTGACACGCAGCATACACGCAGGAGCAGAGCTTCCTGGTTCTACGCAGTGTTCTGGTACTGAAACGGGTGCTGAAGCAAGGCCCCTAGGAGTGTTGAAAAGCTTACTACCTTGAAACTAAAGCAGAACAACGATGAACGCCTCAAGAGCTGCTGCACGCCTCTCGTTTTGCAAGGATAATCAGGGCCTTACTTCGAAGCTTGGGCTCACGTTGACTTTCACTTTAGGTATAGCGCAGAGCAGGGTGAGCTTGCAACAAGGAACTGGAAACCCAAGGTTTCTTAGGAGAAAACTCATTTTCTTCTCAGAACCATGCCGGCAGTGAGGAAAACCCCGGCAACAACAATGCTTTTCAGGTAGCTTCGAGCCCGCATGAACGGAGCTTTCATAATGGGAATAGAAGTTTTATGCCATCAGTCTCCAATTTCTAGGTTGACACGCAGCATACACGCAGGACCAGAGCTTACTGTCTCTACGCAGTGTTCTGGTACCGAAACGGTTGCTTAAGCAAAGTCCCTAGGAGTCTTGGAAAGCTTACTACCGTGAAACTAAAGCAGAACAGCGATGAAGGCCTCATGGAGCTGCTGCACGCCTCCCGTTTTGCCAGCATAATCAGGGCCTTACTTCGAGGCTAGTGCTCACATTGACTTTCACGTTTGGTATAGAGTAGAGCAGGGTGAGCTTCCAACTAGGAACTGGAAGCACAAGGTTTCTTTCGAGAAAAGTCATTTTCTTCTATGTGCCATGCCGGCTGTAAGTAAAAGCACGGTAACAACAGTGCTTTTCAGCTAGCTTCGAGGCTGCATGAATGGAGCTTTCAAAACGGGAAAACAAGCGTTGTGCCATCAGTCTCTAATTTCTAGGTTGACACGCAGCATACACGCAGGAGCAGAGCTTCCTGGTTCTACGCAGTGTTCTGGTACTGAAACGGGTGCTGAAGCAAGGCCCCTAGGAGTGTTGAAAAGCTTACTACCTTGAAACTAAAGCAGAACAACGATGAACGCCTCATGGAGCTGCTGCACGCCTCTCGTTTTGCAAGGATAATCAGGGTCTACTTCGAAGCTTGGGCTCACGTTGACTTTCACTTTAGGTATAGTGCAGAGCAGGGTGAGCTTCCAACAAGGAACTGGAAACACAAGGTTTCTTAGGAGAAAACTCATTTTCTTCTCAGAACCATGCCGGCAGTGAAGAAAACCCCGGCAACAACAATGCTTTTCAGGTAGCTTCGAGGCCGCATGAACGCAGCTTTCATAATGGGAAAAGAGGCTTTATGCCATCAGTCTCCAATTTCTAGGTTGACACGCAGCATACACGCAGGACCAGAGCTTACTGTCTCTACGCAGTGTTCTGGTACCGAAACGGTTGCTTAAGCAAAGTCCCTAGGAGTCTTGGAAAGCTTACTGCCGTGAAACTAAAGCAGAACAGCGATGAAGGCCTCATGGAGCTGCTGCACGCCTCCCGTTTTGCCAGCATAATCAGGGCCTTACTTCGAGGCTAGTGCTCACGTTGACTTTCACGTTTGGTATAGAGCAGAACAGGGTGAGCTTCCAACTAGGAACTGGAAGCACAAGGTTTCTTTCGAGAAAACTCATTTTCTTCTATGAACCATGTCGTCTGTAAGTAAAAGCACGGTAACAACAGTGCTTTTCAAGTAGCTTCGGGGCCGCATCAAGAGAGCTTTCATAATGGGAAAACTAGCCTTGTGCCATCAGTCTGTATTTTTCTAGGTTGACACGCAGCATACACGCAGGAACAGAGCTCCTGGTTCTACGCAGTGTTCTGATACTGAAACGGGTGCTGAAGCAAGGCCCCTAGGAGTGTTGAAAAGCTTACTACCTTGAAAAAGCAGAACAACGATGAAGGCCTCATGGAGCTGCTGCACGCCTCTCGTTTTACAAGGGTAATCAGGGCCTACTTCGAAACTTGGGCTCACGTTGACTTTCACTTTAGGTATAGCGCAGAGCAGGGTGAGCTTCCAACAAGGAACTGGAAACCCAAGGTTTCTTAGGAGAAAACTCATTTTCTTCTCAGAACCATGCCGGCAGTGAAGAAAACCCCGGCAACAACAATGCTTTTCAGGTAGCTTCGAGGCCGCATGAACGGAGCTTTCATAATGGGAAAAGAAGCCTTATGCCATCAGTCTCCAATTTCTAGGTTGACACGCAGCATACACGCAGGACCAGAGCTTACTGTCTCTACGCAGTGTTCTGGTACTGAAACGGTTGCTTAAGCAAAGTCCCTAGGAGTCTTGGAAAGCTTACTACCGTGAAACTAAAGCAGAACAGCGATGAAGGCCTCATGGAGTTGCTGCACGCCTCCCGTTTTGCCAGCATAATCAGGGCCTTACTTCGAGGCTAGTGCTCACATTGACTTTCACGTTTGGTATAGAGCAGAGCAGGGTGAGCTTCCAACTAGGAACTGGAAGCACAAGGTTTCTTTCGAGAAAACTCATTTTCTTCTATGAGCATGCCGGCTGTAAGTAAAAGCACGGTAACAACCGTGCTTTTCAGGTAGCTTCGAGGCCGCATGAATGGAGCTTTCAAAACGGGAAAACAAGCGTTGTGCCATCAGTCTCTAATTTCTAGGTTGACACGCAGCATACACGCAGGAGCAGAGCTTCCTGGTTCTACGCAGTGTTCTGGTACTGAAACGGGTGCTGAAGCAAGGCCCCTAGGAGTGTTGAAAAGCTTACTACATTGAAACTAAAGCAGAACAACGATGAACGCCTCAAGAGCTGCTGCACGCCTCTCGTTTTGCAAGGATAATCAGGGCCTTACTTCGAAGCTTGGGCTCACGTTGACTTTCACTTTAGGTATAGCGCAGAGCAGGGTGAGCTTCCAACAAGGAACTGGAAACACAAGGTTTCTTAGGAGAAAACTCATTTTCTTCTCAGAACCATGCCGGCAGTGAGGAAAACCCCGGCAACAACAATGCTTTTCAGGTAGCTTCGAGCCCGCATGAACGGAGCTTTCATAATGGGAATAGAAGTTTTATGCCATCAGTCTCCAATTTCTAGGTTGACACGCAGCATACACGCAGGACCAGAGCTTACTGTCTCTACGCAGTGTTCTGGTACCGAAACGGTTGATTAAGCAAAGTCCCTAGGAGTCTTGGAAAGCTTACTACCGTGAAACTAAAGCAGAACAGCGATGAAGGCCTCATGGAGCTGCTGCACGCCTCCCGTTTTGCCAGCATAATCAGGGCCTTACGTCGAGGCTAGTGCTCACATTGACTTTCACGTTTGGTATAGAGCAGAACAGGGTGAGCTTCCAACTAGGAACTGGAAGCACAAGGTTTCTTTCGAGAAAACTCATTTTCTTCTATGAACCATGTCGTTTGTAAGTAAAAGCACGGTAACAACAGTGCTTTTCAGGTAGCTTCGGGGCCGCATCAAGAGAGCTTTCATAATGGGAAAACTAGCCTTGTGCCATCAGTCTGTAATTTCTAGGTTGAAACGCAGCATACACGCAGGAACAGAGCTCCTGGTTCTACGCAGTGTTCTGATACTGAAACGGGTGCTGAAGCAAGGCCCCTAGGAGTGTTGAAAAGCTTACTACCTTGAAAAAGCAGAACAACGATGAAGGCCTCATGGAGCTGCTGCACGCCTCTCGTTTTACAAGGGTAATCAGGGCCCACCTCGAAGCTTGGGCTCACGTTGACTTTCACTTTAGGTATAGCGCAGAGCAGGGTGAGCTTCCAACAAGGAACTGGAAACCCAAGGTTTCTTAGGAGAAAACTCATTGTCTTCTCAGAACCATGCCGGCAGTGAAGAAAACCCCGGCAACAACAATGCTTTTCAGGTAGCTTCGAGGCCGCATGAACGGAGCTTTCATAATGGGAAAAGAAGCCTTATGCCATCAGTCTCCAATTTCTAGGTTGACACGCAGCATACACGCAGGACCAGAGCTTACTGTCTCTACGCAGTGTTCTGGTACCGAAACGGTTGCTTAAGCAAAGTCCCTAGGAGTCTTGGAAAGCTTACTACCGTGAAACTAAAGCAGAACAGCGATGAAGGCCTCATGGAGTTGCTGCACGCCTCCCGTTTTGCCAGCATAATCAGGGCCTTACTTCGAGGCTAGTGCTCACATTGACTTTCACGTTTGGTATAGAGCAGAGCAGGGTGAGCTTCCAACTAGGAACTGGAAGCACAAGGTTTCTTTCGAGAAAACTCATTTTCTTCTATGAGCATGCCGGCTGTAAGTAAAAGCACGGTAACAACCGTGCTTTTCAGGTAGCTTCGAGGCCGCATGAATGGAGCTTTCAAAACGGGAAAACAAGCGTTGTGCCATCAGTCTCTAATTTCTAGGTTGACACGCAGCATACACGCAGGAGCAGAGCTTCCTGGTTCTACGCAGTGTTCTGGTACTGAAACGGGTGCTGAAGCAAGGCCCCTAGGAGTGTTGAAAAGCTTACTACCTTGAAACTAAAGCAGAACAACGATGAACGCCTCAAGAGCTGCTGCACGCCTCTCGTTTTGCAAGGATAATCAGGGCCTTACTTCGAAGCTTGGGCTCACGTTGACTTTCACTTTAGGTATAGCGCAGAGCAGGGTGAGCTTCCAACAAGGAACTGGAAACACAAGGTTTCTTAGGAGAAAACTCATTTTCTTCTCAGAACCATGCCGGCAGTGAGGAAAACCCCGGCAACAACAATGCTTTTCAGGTAGCTTCGATCCCGCATGAACGGAGCTTTCATAATGGGAATAGAAGTTTTATGCCATCAGTCTCCAATTTCTAGGTTGACACGCAGCATACACGCAGGACCAGAGCTTACTGTCTCTACGCAGTGTTCTGGTACCGAAACGGTTGCTTAAGCAAAGTCCCTAGGAGTCTTGGAAAGCTTACTACCGTGAAACTAAAGCAGAACAGCGATGAAGGCCTCATGGAGCTGCTGCACGCCTCCCGTTTTGCCAGCATAATCAGGGCCTTACGTCGAGGCTAGTGCTCACATTGACTTTCACGTTTGGTATAGAGCAGAGCAGGGTGAGCTTCCAACTAGGAACTGGAAGCACAAGGTTTCTTTCGAGAAAACTCATTTTCTTCTATGTGCCATGCCGCCTGTAAGTAAAAGCACGGTAACAACAGTGCTTTTCAGGTAGCTTCGGGGCCGCATGAATGGAGCTTTCAAAACGGGAAAACAAGCGTTGTGCCATCAGTCTCTAATTTCTAGGTTGACACTTAGCACACACGCAGGAGCAGAGCTTCCTGGTTCTACGCAGTGTTCTGGTACTGAAACGGGTGCTGAAGCAAGGCCCCTAGGAGTGTTGAAAAGCTTACCACCTTGAAACTAAAGCAGAACAACGATGAACGCCTCAAGAGCTGCTGCACGCCTCTCGTTTGGCAAGGATAATCAGGGCCTTACTTCGAAGCTTGGGCTCACGTTGACTTTCACTTTAGGTATAGCGCAGAGCAGGGTGAGCTTCCAACAAGGAACTGGAAACCCAAGGTTTCTTAGGAGAAAACTCATTTTCTTCTCAGAACCATGCCGGCAGTGAAGAAAACCCCGGCAACAACAATGCTTTTCAGGTAGCTTCGAGCCCGCATGAACGGAGCTTTCATAATGGGAAAAGAAGCTTTATGCCATCAGTCTCCAATTTCTAGGTTGACACGCAGCATACACGCCGGACCAGAGCTTCCTGTCTCTACGCAGTGTTCTGGTACCGAAACGGTTGCTTAAGCAAAGTCCCTAGGAGTCTTGGAAAGCTTACTACCGTGAAACTAAAGCAGAACAGCGATGAAGGCCTCATGGAGTTGCTGCACGCCTCCCGTTTTGCCAGCATAATCAGGGCCTTACTTCGAGGCTAGTGCTCACATTGACTTTCACGTTTGGTATAGAGCAGAGCAGGGTGAGCTTCCAACTAGGAACTGGAAGCACAAGGTTTCTTTCGAGAAAACTCATTTTCTTCTATGTGCCATGCCGGCTGTAAGTAAAAGCACGGTAACAACAGTGCTTTTCAGGTAGCTTCGAGGCCGCATGAATGGAGCTTTCAAAACGGGAAAACAAGCGTTGTGCCATCAGTCTCTAATTTCTAGGTTGACACGCAGCATACACGCAGGAGCAGAGCTTCCTGGTTCTACGCAGTGTTCTGGTACTGAAACGGGTGCTGAAGCAAGGCCCCTAGGAGTGTTGAAAAGCTTACTACCTTGAAACTAAAGCAGAACAACGATGAAGGCCTCATGGAGCTGCTGCACGCCTCTCGTTTGGCAAGGATAATCAGGGCCTTACTTCGAAGCTTGGGCTCACGTTGACTTTCACTTTAGGTATAGCGCAGAGCAGGGTGAGCTTCCAACAAGGAACTGGAAACCCAAGGTTTCTTAGGAGAAAACTCATTTTCTTCTCAGAACCATGCCGGCAGTGAGGAAAACCCCGGCAACAACAATGCTTTTCAGGTAGCTTCGAGCCCGCATGAACGGAGCTTTCATAATGGGAATAGAAGTTTTATGCCATCAGTCTCCAATTTCTAGGTTGACACGCAGCATACACGCAGGACCAGAGCTTACTGTCTCTACGCAGTGTTCTGGTACCGAAACGGTTGATTAAGCAAAGTCCCTAGGAGTCTTGGAAAGCTTACTACCGTGAAACTAAAGCAGAACAGCGATGAAGGCCTCATGGAGCTGCTGCACGCCTCCCGTTTTGCCAGCATAATCAGGGCCTTACGTCGAGGCTAGTGCTCACATTGACTTTCACGTTTGGTATAGAGCAGAGCAGGGTGAGCTTCCAACTAGGAACTGGAAGCACAAGGTTTCTTTCGAGAAAACTCATTTTCTTCTATGTGCCATGCCGCCTGTAAGTAAAAGCACGGTAACAACAGTGCTTTTCAGGTAGCTTCGAGGCCGCATGAATGGAGCTTTCAAAACGGGAAAACAAGCGTTGTGGCATCAGTCTCTAATTTCTAGGTTGACACGCAGCACACACGCAGGAGCAGAGCTTCCTGGTTCTACGCAGTGTTCTGGTACTGAAACGGGTGCTGAAGCAAGGCCCCTAGGAGTGTTGAAAAGCTTACTACCTTGAAACTAAAGCAGAACAACGATGAACGCCTCATGGAGCTGCTGCACGCCTCTCGTTTTACAAGGGTAATCAGGGCCTACTTAGAAGCTTGGGCTCACGTTGACTTTCACTTTAGGTATAGCGCAGAGCAGGGTGAGCTTCCAACAAGGAACTGGAAACCCAAGGTTTCTTAGGAGAAAACTCATTTTCTTCTCAGAACCATGCCGGCAGTGAAGAAAACCCCGGCAACAACAATGCTTTTCAGGTAGCTTCGAGGCCGCATGAACGGAGCTTTCATAATGGGAAAAGAAGCCTTATGCCATCAGTCTCCAATTTCTAGGTTGACACGCAGCATACACGCAGGACCAGAGCTTACTGTCTCTACGCAGTGTTCTGGTACCGAAACGGTTGCTTAAGCAAAGTCCCTAGGAGTCTTGGAAAGCTTACTACCATGAAACTAAAGAAGAACAGCGATGAAGGCCTCATGGAGCTGCTGCACGCCTCCCGTTTTGCCAGCATAATCAGGGCCTTACTTCGAGGCTAGTGCTCACATTGACTTTCACGTTTGGTATAGAGTAGAGCAGGGTGAGCTTCCAACTAGGAACTGGAAGCACAAGGTTTCTTTCGAGAAAAGTCATTTTCTTCTATGTGCCATGCCGGCTGTAAGTAAAAGCACGGTAACAACAGTGCTTTTCAGGTAGCTTCGAGGCCGCATGAATGGAGCTTTCAAAACGGGATAACAAGCGTTGTGCCATCAGTCTCTAATTTCTAGGTTTACACGCAGCATACACGCAGGAGCAGAGCTTCCTGGTTCTACGCAGTGTTCTGGTACTGAAACGGGTGCTGAAGCAAGGCCCCTAGGAGTGTTGAAAAGCTTACTACCTTGAAACTAAAGCAGAACAACGATGAACGCCTCAAGAGCTGCTGCACGCCTCTCGTTTGGCAAGGATAATCAGGGCCTTACTTCGAAGCTTGGGCTCACGTTGACTTTCACTTTAGGTATAGCGCAGAGCAGGGTGAGCTTCCAACAAGGAACTGGAAACCCAAGGTTTCTTAGGAGAAAACTCATTTTCTTCTCAGAACCATGCCGGCAGTGAGGAAACCCCGGCAACAACAATGCTTTTCAGGTAGCTTCGAGCCCGCATGAACGGAGCTTTCATAATGGGAAAAGAAGCTTTATGCCATCAGTCTCCAATTTCTAGGTTGACACGCAGCATACACGCAGGACCAGAGCTTACTGTCTCTACGCAGTGTTCTGGTACCGAAACGGTTGCTTAAGCAAAGTCCCTAGGAGTCTTGGAAAGCTTACTACCGTGAAACTAAAGCAGAACAGCGATGAAGGCCTCATGGAGTTGCTGCACGCCTCCCGTTTTGCCAGCATAATCAGGGCCTTACTTCGAGGCTAGTGCTCACATTGACTTTCACGTTTGGTATAGAGCAGAGCAGGGTGAGCTTCCAACTAGGAACTGGAAGCACAAGGTTTCTTTCGAGAAAACTCATTTTCTTCTATGTGCCATGCCGGCTGTAAGTAAAAGCACGGTAACAACAGTGCTTTTCAGGTAGCTTCGAGGCCGCATGAATGGAGCTTTCAAAACGGGAAAACAAGCGTTGTGCCATCAGTCTCTAATTTCTAGGTTGACACGCAGCATACACGCAGGAGCAGAGCTTCCTGGTTCTACGCAGTGTTCTGGTACTGAAACGGGTGCTGAAGCAAGGCCCCTAGGAGTGTTGAAAAGCTTACTACCTTGAAACTAAAGCAGAACAACGATGAAGGCCTCATGGAGCTGCTGCACGCCTCTCGTTTTACAAGGGTAATCAGGGCCTACTTCGAAGCTTGGGCTCACGTTGACTTTCACTTTAGGTATAGCGCAGAGCAGGGTGAGCTTCCAACAAGGAACTGGAAACCCAAGGTTTCTTAGGAGAAAACTCATTGTCTTCTCAGAACCATGCCGGCAGTGAAGAAAACACTGGCAACAACAATGCTTTTCAGGTAGCTTCGAGGCCGCATGAACGGAGCTTTCATAATGGGAAAAGAAGCCTTATGCCATCAGTCTCCAATTTCTAGGTTGACACGCAGCATACACGCAGGACCAGAGCTTACTGTCTCTACGCAGTGTTCTGGTACCGAAACGGTTGCTTAAGCAAAGTCCCTAGGAGTCTTGGAAAGCTTACTACCGTGAAACTAAAGCAGAACAGCGATGAAGGCCTCATGGAGTTGCTGCACGCCTCCCGTTTTGCCAGCATAATCAGGGCCTTACTTCGAGGCTAGTGCTCACATTGACTTTCACGTTTGGTATAGAGCAGAGCAGGGTGAGCTTCCAACTAGGAACTGGAAGCACAAGGTTTCTTTCGAGAAAACTCATTTTCTTCTATGAGCATGCCGGCTGTAAGTAAAAGCACGGTAACAACAGTGCTTTTCAGGTAGCTTCGAGGCCGCATGAATGGAGCTTTCAAAACGGGAAAACAAGCGTTGTGCCATCAGTCTCTAATTTCTAGGTTGACACGCAGCATACACGCAGGAGCAGAGCTTCCTGGTTCTACGCAGTGTTCTGGTACTGAAACGGGTGCTGAAGCAAGGCCCCTAGGAGTGTTGAAAAGCTTACTACCTTGAAACTAAAGCAGAACAACGATGAAGGCCTCATGGAGCTGCTGCACGCCTCTCGTTTTACAAGGGTAATCAGGGCCTACTTCGAAGCTTGGGCTCACGTTGACTTTCACTTTAGGTATAGCGCAGAGCAGGGTGAGCTTCCAACAAGGAACTGGAAACCCAAGGTTTCTTAGGAGAAAACTCATTTTCTTCTCAGAACCATGCCGGCAGTGAAGAAAACCCCGGCAACAACAATGCTTTTCAGGTAGCTTCGAGGCCGCATGAACGGAGCTTTCATAATGGGAATAGAAGCTTTATGCCATCAGTCTCCAATTTCTAGGTTGACACGCAGCATACACGCAGGACCAGAGCTTACTGTCTCTACGCAGTGTTCTGGTACCGAAACGGTTGCTTAAGCAAAGTCCCTAGGAGTCTTGGAAAGCTTACTACCGTGAAACTAAAGCAGAACAGCGATGAAAGCCTCATGGAGCTGGTGCACGCCTCCCGTTTTGCCAGGATAATCAGGGCCTTACTTCGAGGCTAGTGCTCACATTGACTTTCACGTTTGGTATAGAGCAGAGCAGGGTGAGCTTCCAACTAGGAACTGGAAGCACAAGGTTTCTTTCGAGAAAACTCATTTTCTTCTATGAACCATGCCGGCTGTAAGTAAAAGCACGGTAACAACAGTGCTTTTCAGGGAGCTTCGGGGCCGCATCAACGGAGCTTTCATAATGGGAAAACTAGCCTTGTGCCATCAGTCTCTAATTTCTAGGTTGACACGCAGCATACACGCAGGACCAGAGCTTACTGTCTCTACGCAGTGTTCTGGTACCGAAACGGTTGCTTAAGCAAAGTCCCTAGGAGTCTTGGAAAGCTTACTACCGTGAAACTAAAGAAGAACAGCGATGAAGGCCTCATGGAGCTGCTGCACGCCTCCCGTTTTGCCAGCATAATCAGGGCCTTACTTCGAGGCTAGTGCTCACATTGACTTTCACGTTTGGTATAGAGTAGAGCAGGGTGAGCTTCCAACTAGGAACTGGAAGCACAAGGTTTCTTTCGAGAAAAGTCATTTTCTTCTATGTGCCATGCCGGCTGTAAGTAAAAGCACGGTAACAACAGTGCTTTTCAGGTAGCTTCGAGGCCGCATGAATGGAGCTTTCAAAACGGGAAAACAAGCGTTGTGCCATCAGTCTCTAATTTCTAGGTTGACACGCAGCATACACGCAGGAGCAGAGCTTCCTGGTTCTACGCAGTGTTCTGGTACTGAAACGGGTGCTGAAGCAAGGCCCCTAGGAGTGTTGAAAAGCTTACTACCTTGAAACTAAAGCAGAACAACGATGAACGCCTCAAGAGCTGCTGCACGCCTCTCGTTTGGCAAGGATAATCAGGGCCATACTTCGAAGCTGGGGCTCACGTTGACTTTCACTTTAGGTATAGCGCAGAGCAGGGTGAGCTTCCAACAAGGAACTGGAAACCCAAGGTTTCTTAGGAGAAAACTCATTTTCTTCTCAGAACCATGCCGGCAGTGAGGAAAACCCCGGCAACAACAATGCTTTTCAGGTAGCTTCGAGCCCGCATGAAAGGAGCTTTCATAATGGGAAAAGAAGCTTTATGCCATCAGTCTCCAATTTCTAGGTTGACACGCAGCATACACGCAGGACCAGAGCTTACTGTCTCTACGCAGTGTTCTGGTACCGAAACGGTTGCTTAAGCAAAGTCCCTAGGAGTCTTGGAAAGCTTACTACCGTGAAACTAAAGCAGAACAGCGATGAAGGCCTCATGGAGTTGCTGCACGCCTCCCGTTTTGCCAGCATAATCAGGGCCTTACTTCGAGGCTAGTGCTCACATTGACTTTCACGTTTGGTATAGAGCAGAGCAGGGTGAGCTTCCAACTAGGAACTGGAAGCACAAGGTTTCTTTCGAGAAAACTCATTTTCTTCTATGTGCCATGCCGGCTGTAAGTAAAAGCACGGTAACAACAGTGCTTTTCAGGTAGCTTCGAGGCCGCATGAATGGAGCTTTCAAAACGGGAAAACAAGCGTTGTGCCATCAGTCTCTAATTTCTAGGTTGACACGCAGCATACACGCAGGAGCAGAGCTTCCTGGTTCTACGCAGTGTTCTGGTACTGAAACGGGTGCTGAAGCAAGGCCCCTAGGAGTGTTGAAAAGCTTACTACCTTGAAACTAAAGCAGAACAACGATGAAGGCCTCATGGAGCTGCTGCACGCCTCTCGTTTTACAAGGGTAATCAGGGCCTACTTCGAAGCTTGGGCTCACGTTGACTTTCACTTTAGGTATAGCGCAGAGCAGGGTGAGCTTCCAACAAGGAACTGGAAACCCAAGGTTTCTTAGGAGAAAACTCATTGTCTTCTCAGAACCATGCCGGCAGTGAAGAAAACCCTGGCAACAACAATGCTTTTCAGGTAGCTTCGAGGCCGCATGAACGGAGCTTTCATAATGGGAAAAGAAGCCTTATGCCATCAGTCTCCAATTTCTAGGTTGACACGCAGCATACACGCAGGACCAGAGCTTACTGTCTCTACGCAGTGTTCTGGTACCGAAACGGTTGCTTAAGCAAAGTCCCTAGGAGTCTTGGAAAGCTTACTACCGTGAAACTAAAGCAGAACAGCGATGAAGGCCTCATGGAGTTGCTGCACGCCTCCCGTTTTGCCAGCATAATCAGGGCCTTACTTCGAGGCTAGTGCTCACATTGACTTTCACGTTTGGTATAGAGCAGAGCAGGGTGAGCTTCCAACTAGGAACTGGAAGCACAAGGTTTCTTTCGAGAAAAGTCATTTTCTTCTATGAGCATGCCGGCTGTAAGTAAAAGCACGGTAACAACAGTGCTTTTCAGGTAGCTTCGAGGCCGCATGAATGGAGCTTTCAAAACGGGAAAACAAGCGTTGTGCCATCAGTCTCTAATTTCTAGGTTGACACGCAGCATACACGCAGGAGCAGAGCTTCCTGGTTCTACGCAGTGTTCTGGTACTGAAACGGGTGCTGAAGCAAGGCCCCTAGGAGTGTTGAAAAGCTTACTACCTTGAAACTAAAGCAGAACAACGATGAAGGCCTCATGGAGCTGCTGCACGCCTCTCGTTTTACAAGGGTAATCAGGGCCTACTTCGAAGCTTGGGCTCACGTTGACTTTCACTTTAGGTATAGCGCAGAGCAGGGTGAGCTTCCAACAAGGAACTGGAAACCCAAGGTTTCTTAGGAGAAAACTCATTTTCTTCTCAGAACCATGCCGGCAGTGAAGAAAACCCCGGCAACAACAATGCTTTTCAGGTAGCTTCGAGGCCGCATGAACGGAGCTTTCATAATGGGAATAGAAGCTTTATGCCATCAGTCTCCAATTTCTAGGTTGACACGCAGCATACACGCAGGACCAGAGCTTACTGTCTCTACGCAGTGTTCTGGTACCGAAACGGTTGCTTAAGCAAAGTCCCTAGGAGTCTTGGAAAGCTTACTACCGTGAAACTAAAGCAGAACAGCGATGAAAGCCTCATGGAGCTGGTGCACGCCTCCCGTTTTGCCAGGATAATCAGGGCCTTACTTCGAGGCTAGTGCTCACATTGACTTTCACGTTTGGTATAGAGCAGAGCAGGGTGAGCTTCCAACTAGGAACTGGAAGCACAAGGTTTCTTTCGAGAAAACTCATTTTCTTCTATGAACCATGCCGGCTGTAAGTAAAAGCACGGTAACAACAGTGCTTTTCAGGGAGCTTCGGGGCCGCATCAACGGAGCTTTCATAATGGGAAAACTAGCCTTGTGCCATCAGTCTCTAATTTCTAGGTTGACACGCAGCATACACGCAGGACCAGAGCTTACTGTCTCTACGCAGTGTTCTGGTACCGAAACGGTTGCTTAAGCAAAGTCCCTAGGAGTCTTGGAAAGCTTACTACCGTGAAACTAAAGCAGAACAGCGATGAAGGCCTCATGGAGTTGCTGCACGCCTCCCGTTTTGCCAGCATAATCAGGGCCTTACTTCGAGGCTAGTGCTCACATTGACTTTCACGTTTGGTATAGAGCAGAGCAGGGTGAGCTTCCAACTAGGAACTGGAAGCACAAGGTTTCTTAGGAGAAAACTCATTTTCTTCTATGTGCCATGCCGGCTGTAAGTAAAAGCACGGTAACAACAGTGCTTTTCAGGTAGCTTCGAGGCTGCATGAATGGAGCTTTCAAAACGGGAAAACAAGCGTTGTGCCATCAGTCTCTAATTTCTAGGTTGACACGCAGCATACACGCAGGAGCAGAGCTTCCTGGTTCTACGCAGTGTTCTGGTACTGAAACGGGTGCTGAAGCAAGGCCCCTAGGAGTGTTGAAAAGCTTACTACCTTGAAACTAAAGCAGAACAACGATGAACGCCTCAAGAGCTGCTGCACGCCTCTCGTTTGGCAAGGATAATCAGGGCCTTACTTCGAAGCTTGGGCTCACGTTGACTTTCACTTTAGGTATAGCGCAGAGCAGGGTGAGCTTCCAACAAGGAACTGGAAACCCAAGGTTTCTTAGGAGAAAACTCATTTTCTTCTCAAAACCATGCCGGCAGTGAGGAAAACCCCGGCAACAACAATGCTTTTCAGGTAGCTTCGAGGCCGCATGAACGGAGCTTTCATAATGGGAAAAGAAGCCTTATGCCATCAGTCTCCAATTTCTAGGTTGACACGCAGCATACACGCAGGACCAGAGCTTACTGTCTCTACGCAGTGTTCTGGTACCGAAACGGTTGCTTAAGCAAAGTCCCTAGGAGTCTTGGAAAGCTTACTACCGTGAAACTAAAGCAGAACAGCGATGAAGGCCTCATGGAGTTGCTGCACGCCTCCCGTTTTGCCAGCATAATCAGGGCCTTACTTCGAGGCTAGTGCTCACATTGACTTTCACGTTTGGTATAGAGCAGAGCAGGGTGAGCTTCCAACTAGGAACTGGAAGCACAAGGTTTCTTTCGAGAAAACTCATTTTCTTCTATGAGCATGCCGTCTGTAAGTAAAAGCACGGTAACAACAGTGCTTTTCAGGTAGCTTCGAGGCCGCATGAATGGAGCTTTCAAAACGGGAAAACAAGCGTTGTGCCATCAGTCTCTAATTTCTAGGTTGACACGCAGCATACACGCAGGAGCAGAGCTTCCTGGTTCTACGCAGTGTTCTGGTACTGAAACGGGTGCTGAAGCAAGGCCCCTAGGAGTGTTGAAAAGCTTACTACCTTGAAACTAAAGCAGAACAACGATGAACGCCTCAAGAGCTGCTGCACGCCTCTCGTTTTGCAAGGATAATCAGGGCCTTACTTCGAAGCTTGGGCTCACGTTGACTTTCACTTTAGGTATAGCGCAGAGCAGGGTGAGCTTCCAACAAGGAACTGGAAACCCAAGGTTTCTTAGGAGAAAACTCATTTTCTTCTCAGAACCATGCCGGCAGTGAGGAAAACCCCGGCAACAACAATGCTTTTCAGGTAGCTTCGAGCCCGCATGAACGGAGCTTTCATAATGGGAATAGAAGTTTTATGCCATCAGTCTCCAATTTCTAGGTTGACACGCAGCATACACGCAGGACCAGAGCTTACTGTCTCTACGCAGTGTTCTGGTACCGAAACGGTTGATTAAGCAAAGTCCCTAGGAGTCTTGGAAAGCTTACTACCGTGAAACTAAAGAAGAACAGCGATGAAGGCCTCATGGAGCTGCTGCACGCCTCCCGTTTTGCCAGCATAATCAGGGCCTTACGTCGAGGCTAGTGCTCACATTGACTTTCACGTTTGGTATAGAGCAGAGCAGGGTGAGCTTCCAACTAGGAACTGGAAGCACAAGGTTTCTTTCGAGAAAACTCATTTTCTTCTATGTGCCATGCCGCCTGTAAGTAAAAGCACGGTAACAACAGTGCTTTTCAGGTAGCTTCGAGGCCGCATGAATGGAGCTTTCAAAACGGGAAAACAAGCGTTGTGCCATCAGTCTCTAATTTCTAGGTTGACACGCAGCACACACGCAGGAGCAGAGCTTCCTGGTTCTACGCAGTGTTCTGGTACTGAAACGGGTGCTGAAGCAAGGCCCCTAGGAGTGTTGAAAAGCTTACTACCTTGAAACTAAAGCAGAACAACGATGAACGCCTCATGGAGCTGCTGCACGCCTCTCGTTTTACAAGGGTAATCAGGGCCTACTTCGAAGCTTGGGCTCACGTTGACTTTCACTTTAGGTATAGCGCAGAGCAGGGTGAGCTTCCAACAAGGAACTGGAAACCCAAGGTTTCTTAGGAGAAAACTCATTTTCTTCTCAGAACCATGCCGGCAGTGAAGAAAACCCCGGCAACAACAATGCTTTTCAGGTAGCTTCGAGGCCGCATGAACGGAGCTTTCATAATGGGAAAAGAAGCCTTATGCCATCAGTCTCCAATTTCTAGGTTGACACGCAGCACACACGCAGGACCAGAGCTTACTGTCTCTACGCAGTGTTCTGGTACCGAAACGGTTGCTTAAGCAAAGTCCCTAGGAGTCTTGGAAAGCTTACTACCGTGAAACTAAAGAAGAACAGCGATGAAGGCCTCATGGAGCTGCTGCACGCCTCCCGTTTTGCCAGCATAATCAGGGCCTTACTTCGAGGCTAGTGCTCACATTGACTTTCACGTTTGGTATAGAGTAGAGCAGGGTGAGCTTCCAACTAGGAACTGGAAGCACAAGGTTTCTTTCGAGAAAAGTCATTTTCTTCTATGTGCCATGCCGGCTGTAAGTAAAAGCACGGTAACAACAGTGCTTTTCAGGTAGCTTCGAGGCCGCATGAATGGAGCTTTCAAAACGGGATAACAAGCGTTGTGCCATCAGTCTCTAATTTCTAGGTTTACACGCAGCATACACGCAGGAGCAGAGCTTCCTGGTTCTACGCAGTGTTCTGGTACTGAAACGGGTGCTGAAGCAAGGCCCCTAGGAGTGTTGAAAAGCTTACTACCTTGAAACTAAAGCAGAACAACGATGAACGCCTCAAGAGCTGCTGCACGCCTCTCGTTTGGCAAGGATAATCAGGGCCTTACTTCGAAGCTTGGGCTCACGTTGACTTTCACTTTAGGTTTGGCGCAGAGCAGGGTGAGCTTCCAACAAGGAACTGGAAACCCAAGGTTTCTTAGGAGAAAACTCATTTTCTTCTCAGAACCATGCCGGCAGTGAAGAAAACCCCGGCAACAACAATGCTTTTCAGGTAGCTTCGAGGCCGCATGAACGGAGCTTTCATAATGGGAAAAGAAGCCTTATGCCATCAGTCTCCAATTTCTAGGTTGACACGCAGCATACACGCAGGACCAGAGCTTACTGTCTCTACGCAGTGTTCTGGTACCGAAACGGTTGCTTAAGCAAAGTCCCTAGGAGTCTTGAAAAGCTTACTACCGTGAAACTAAAGCAGAACAGCGATGAAGGCCTCATGGAGCTGCTGCACGCCTCCCGTTTTGCCAGCATAATCAGGGCCTTACTTCGAGGCTAGTGCTCACATTGACTTTCACGTTTGGTATAGAGTAGAGCAGGGTGAGCTTCCAACTAGGAACTGGAAGCACAAGGTTTCTTTCGAGAAAAGTCATTTTCTTCTATGTGCCATGCCGGCTGTAAGTAAAAGCACGGTAACAACAGTGCTTTTCAGGTAGCTTCGAGGCTGCATGAATGGAGCTTTCAAAACGGGAAAACAAGCGTTGTGCCATCAGTCTCTAATTTCTAGGTTGACACGCAGCATACACGCAGGAGCAGAGCTTCCTGGTTCTACGCAGTGTTCTGGTACTGAAACGGGTGCTGAAGCAAGGCCCCTAGGAGTGTTGAAAAGCTTACTACCTTGAAACTAAAGCAGAACAACGATGAACGCCTCATGGAGCTGCTGCACGCCTCTCGTTTTGCAAGGATAATCAGGGTCTACTTCGAAGCTTGGGCTCACGTTGACTTTCACTTTAGGTATAGCGCAGAGCAGGGTGAGCTTCCAACAAGGAACTGGAAACACAAGGTTTCTTAGGAGAAAACTCATTTTCTTCTCAGAACCATGCCGGGAGTGAAGAAAACCCCGGCAACAACAATGCTTTTCAGGTAGCTTCGAGGCCGCATGAACGGAGCTTTCATAATGGGAAAAGAGGCTTTATGCCATCAGTCTCCAATTTCTAGGTTGACACGCAGCATACACGCAGGACCAGAGCTTACTGTCTCTACGCAGTGTTCTGGTACCGAAACGGTTGCTTAAGCAAAGTCCCTAGGAGTCTTGGAAAGCTTACTACCATGAAACTAAAGCAGAACAGCGATGAAGGCCTCATGGAGCTGCTGCACGCCTCCCGTTTTGCCAGGATAATCAGGGCCTTACTTCGAGGCTAGTGCTCACATTGACTTTTACGTTTGGTATAGAGCAGAGCAGGGTGAGCTTCCAACTAGGAACTGGAAGCACAAGGTTTCTTTCGAGAAAACTCATTTTCTTCTATGTGCCATGCCGGCTGTAAGTAAAAGCACGGTAACAACAGTGCTTTTCAGGTAGCTTCGGGGCCGCATTAACGGAGCTTTCATAATGGGAAAACCAGCCTTGTGCCATCAGTCTCTAATTTCTAGGTTGACACGCAGCATACACGCAGGAGCAGAGCTTCTTGGTTCTACGCAGTGTTCTGATACTGAAACGGGTGCTGAAGCAAGGCCCCTAGGAGTGTTGAAAAGCTTACTACCTTGAAACTAAAGCAGAACAACGATGAAGGCCTCATGGAGCTGCTGCACGCCTCTCGTTTTACAAGGGTAATCAGGGCCTACTTCGAAGCTTGGGCTCACGTTGACTTTCACTTTAGGTATAGCGCAGAGCAGGGTGAGCTTCCAACAAGGAACTGGAAACCCAAGGTTTCTTAGGAGAAAACTCATTTTCTTCTCAGAACCATGCCGGCAGTGAAGAAAACCCCGGCAACAACAATGCTTTTCAGGTAGCTTCGAGGCCGCATGAACGGTGCTTTCATAATGGGAAAAGAAGCCTTATGCCATCAGTCTCCAATTTCTAGGTTGATACGCAGCATACACGCAGGACCAGAGCTTACTGTCTCTAAGCAGTGTTCTGGTACCGAAACGGTTGCTTAAGCAAAGTCCCTAGGAGTCTTGGAAAGCTTACTACCGTGAAACTAAAGCAGAACAGCGATGAAGGCCTCATGGAGCTGCTGCACGCCTCCCGTTTTGCCAGCATAATCAGGGCCTTACTTCGAGGCTAGTGCTCACATTGACTTTCACGTTTGGTATAGAGTAGAGCACGGTGAGCTTCCAACTAGGAACTGGAAGCACAAGGTTTCTTTCGAGAAAAGTCATTTTCTTCTATGTGCCATGCCGGCTGTAAGTAAAAGCACGGTAACAACAGTGCTTTTCAGGTAGCTTCGAGGCCGCATGAATGGAGCTTTCAAAACGGGAAAACAAGCGTTGTGCCATCAGTCTCTAATTTCTAGGTTGACACGCAGCATACACGCAGGAGCAGAGCTTCCTGGTTCTACGCAGTGTTCTGGTACTGAAACGGGTGCTGAAGCAAGGCCCCTAGGAGTGTTGAAAAGCTTACTACCTTGAAACTAAAGCAGAACAACGATGAACGCCTCAAGAGCTGCTGCACGCCTCTCGTTTTGCAAGGATAATCAGGGCCTTACTTCGAAGCTTGGGCTCACGTTGACTTTCACTTTAGGTATAGCGCAGAGCAGGGTGAGCTTCCAACAAGGAACTGGAAACCGAAGGTTTCTTAGGAGAAAACTCATTTTCTTCTCAGAACCATGCCGGCAGTGAGGAAAACCCCGGCAACAACAATGCTTTTCAGGTAGCTTCGAGCCCGCATGAACGGAGCTTTCATAATGGGAATAGAAGTTTTATGCCATCAGTCTCCAATTTCTAGGTTGACACGCAGCATACACGCAGGACCAGAGCTTACTGTCTCTACGCAGTGTTCTGGTACCGAAACGGTTGATTAAGCAAAGTCCCTAGGAGTCTTGGAAAGCTTACTACCGTGAAACTAAAGCAGAACAGCGATGAAGGCCTCATGGAGCTGCTGCACGCCTCCCGTTTTGCCAGCATAATCAGGGCCTTACGTCGAGGCTAGTGCTCACATTGACTTTCACGTTTGGTATAGAGCAGAGCAGGGTGAGCTTCCAACTAGGAACTGGAAGCACAAGGTTTCTTTCGAGAAAACTCATTTTCTTCTATGTGCCATGCCGGCTGTAAGTAAAAGCACGGTAACAACAGTGCTTTTCAGGTAGCTTCGAGGCCGCATGAATGGAGCTTTCAAAACGGGAAAACAAGCGTTGTGCCATCAGTCTCTAATTTCTAGGTTGACACGCAACACACACGCAGGAGCAGAGCTTCCTGGTTCTACGCAGTGTTCTGATACTGAAACGGGTGCTGAAGCAAGGCCCCTAGGAGTGTTGAAAAGCTTACTACCTTGAAAAAGCAGAACAACGATGAAGGCCTCATGGAGCTGCTGCACGCCTCTCGTTTTACAAGGGTAATCAGGGCCTACTTCGAAGTTTGGGCTCACGTTGACTTTCACTTTAGGTATAGCGCAGAGCAGGGTGAGCTTCCAACAAGGAACTGGAAACCCAAGGTTTCTTAGGAGAAAACTCATTTTCTTCTCAGAACCATGCCGGCAGTGAAGAAAACCCCGGCAACAACAATGCTTTTCAGGTAGCTTCGAGGCCGCATGAACGGAGCTTTCATAATGGGAAAAGAAGCCTTATGCCATCAGTCTCCAGTTTCTAGGTTGACACGCAGCATACACGCAGGACCAGAGCTTACTGTCTCTACGCAGTGTTCTGGTACCGAAACGGTTGATTAAGCAAAGTCCCTAGGAGTCTTGGAAAGCTTACTACCGTGAAACTAAAGCAGAACAGCGATGAAGGCCTCATGGAGCTGCTGCACGCCTCCCGTTTTGCCAGCATAATCAGGGCCTTACGTCGAGGCTAGTGCTCACATTGACTTTCACGTTTGGTATAGAGCAGAGCAGGGTGAGCTTCCAACTAGGAACTGGAAGCACAAGGTTTCTTTCGAGAAAACTCATTTTCTTCTATGTGCCATACCGCCTGTAAGTAAAAGCACGGTAACAACAGTGCTTTTCAGGTAGCTTCGAGGCCGCATGAATGGAGCTTTCAAAACGGGAAAACAAGCGTTGTGCCATCAGTCTCTAATTTCTAGGTTGACACGCAGCACACACGTAGGAGCAGAGCTTCCTGGTTCTACGCAGTGTTCTGGTACTGAAACGGGTGCTGAAGCAAGGCCCCTAGGAGTGTTGAAAAGCTTACTACCTTGAAACTAAAGCAGAACAACGATGAACGCCTCATGGAGCTGCTGCACGCCTCTCGTTTTACAAGGGTAATCAGGGCCTACTTCGAAGCTTGGGCTCACGTTGACTTTCACTTTAGGTATAGCGCAGAGCAGGGTGAGCTTCCAACAAGGAACTGGAAACCCAAGGTTTCTTAGGAGAAAACTCATTTTCTTCTCAGAACCATGCCGGCAGTGAAGAAAACCCCGGCAACAACAATGCTTTTCAGGTAGCTTCGAGGCCGCATGAACGGAGCTTTCATAATGGGAAAAGAAGCCTTATGCCATCAGTCTCCAATTTCTAGGTTGACACGCAGCATACACGCAGGACCAGAGCTTACTGTCTCTACGCAGTGTTCTGGTACCGAAACGGTTGCTTAAGCAAAGTCCCTAGGAGTCTTGGAAAGCTTACTACCGTGAAACTAAAGAAGAACAGCGATGAAGGCCTCATGGAGCTGCTGCACGCCTCCCGTTTTGCCAGCATAATCAGGGCCTTACTTCGAGGCTAGTGCTCACATTGACTTTCACGTTTGGTATAGAGTAGAGCAGGGTGAGCTTCCAACTAGGAACTGGAAGCACAAGGTTTCTTTCGAGAAAAGTCATTTTCTTCTATGTGCCATGCCGGCTGTAAGTAAAAGCACGGTAACAACAGTGCTTTTCAGGTAGCTTCGAGGCCGCATGAATGGAGCTTTCAAAACGGGAAAACAAGCGTTGTGCCATCAGTCTCTAATTTCTAGGTTGACACGCAGCATACACGCAGGAGCAGAGCTTCCTGGTTCTACGCAGTGTTCTGGTACTGAAACGGGTGCTGAAGCAAGGCCCCTAGGAGTGTTGAAAAGCTTACTACCTTGAAACTAAAGCAGAACAACGATGAACGCCTCAAGAGCTGCTGCACGCCTCTCGTTTGGCAAGGATAATCAGGGCCTTACTTCGAAGCTTGGGCTCACGTTGACTTTCACTTTAGGTATAGCGCCGAGCAGGGTGAGCTTCCAACAAGGAACTGGAATCCCAAGGTTTCTTAGGAGAAAACTCATTTTCTTCTCAGAACCATGCCGGCAGTGAGGAAAACCCCGGCAACAACAATGCTTTTCAGGTAGCTTCGAGCCCGCATGAACGGAGCTTTCATAATGGGAAAAGAAGCTTTATGCCATCAGTCTCCAATTTCTAGGTTGACACGCAGCATACACGCAGGACCAGAGCTTACTGTCTCTACGCAGTGTTCTGGTACCGAAACGGTTGCTTAAGCAAAGTCCCTAGGAGTCTTGGAAAGCTTACTACCGTGAAACTAAAGCAGAACAGCGATGAAGGCCTCATGGAGTTGCTGCACGCCTCCCGTTTTGCCAGCATAATGAGGGCCTTACTTCGAGGCTAGTGCTCACATTGACTTTCACGTTTGGTATAGAGCAGAGCAGGGTGAGCTTCCAACTAGGAACTGGAAGCACAAGGTTTCTTTCGAGAAAACTCATTTTCTTCTATGTGCCATGCCGGCTGTAAGTAAAAGCACGGTAACAACAGTGCTTTTCAGGTAGCTTCGGGGCCGCATTAACGGAGCTTTCATAATGGGAAAACCAGCCTTGTGCCATCAGTCTCTAATTTCTAGGTTGACACGCAGCATACACGCAGGAGCAGAGCTTCTTGGTTCTACGCAGTGTTCTGATACTGAAACGGGTGCTGAAGCAAGGCCCCTAGGAGTGTTGAAAAGCTTACTACCTTGAAACTAAAGCAGAACAACGATGAAGGCCTCATGGAGCTGCTGCACGCCTCTCGTTTTACAAGGGTAATCAGGGCCTACTTCGAAGCTTGGGCTCACGTTGACTTTCACTTTAGGTATAGCGCAGAGCAGGGTGAGCTTCCAACAAGGAACTGGAAACCCAAGGTTTCTTAGGAGAAAACTCATTTTCTTCTCAGAACCATGCCGGCAGTGAAGAAAACCCCGGCAACAACAATGCTTTTCAGGTAGCTTCGAGGCCGCATGAACAGTGCTTTCATAATGGGAAAAGAAGCCTTATGCCATCAGTCTCCAATTTCTAGGTTGATACGCAGCATACACGCAGGACCAGAGCTTACTGTCTCTACGCAGTGTTCTGGTACCGAAACGGTTGCTTAAGCAAAGTCCCTAGGAGTCTTGGAAAGCTTACTACCGTGAAACTAAAGAAGAACAGCGATGAAGGCCTCATGGAGCTGCTGCACGCCTCCCGTTTTGCCAGCATAATCAGGGCCTTACTTCGAGGCTAGTGCTCACATTGACTTTCACGTTTGGTATAGAGTAGAGCAGGGTGAGCTTCCAACTAGGAACTGGAAGCACAAGGTTTCTTTCGAGAAAAGTCATTTTCTTCTATGTGCCATGCCGGCTGTAAGTAAAAGCACGGTAACAACAGTGCTTTTCAGGTAGCTTCGAGGCCGCATGAATGGAGCTTTCAAAACGGGAAAACAAGCGTTGTGCCATCAGTCTCTAATTTCTAGGTTGACACGCAGCATACACGCAGGAGCAGAGCTTCCTGGTTCTACGCAGTGTTCTGGTACTGAAACGGGTGCTGAAGCAAGGCCCCTAGGAGTGTTGAAAAGCTTACTACCTTGAAACTAAAGCAGAACAACGATGAACGCCTCAAGAGCTGCTGCACGCCTCTCGTTTGGCAAGGATAATCAGGGCCTTACTTCGAAGCTGGGGCTCACGTTGACTTTCACTTTAGGTATAGCGCAGAGCAGGGTGAGCTTCCAACAAGGAACTGGAAACCCAAGGTTTCTTAGGAGAAAACTCATTTTCTTCTCAGAACCATGCCGGCAGTGAGGAAAACCCCGGCAACAACAATGCTTTTCAGGTAGCTTCGAGCCCGCATGAAAGGAGCTTTCATAATGGGAAAAGAAGCTTTATGCCATCAGTCTCCAATTTCTAGGTTGACACGCAGCATACACGCAGGACCAGAGCTTACTGTCTCTACGCAGTGTTCTGGTACCGAAACGGTTGCTTAAGCAAAGTCCCTAGGAGTCTTGGAAAGCTTACTACCGTGAAACTAAAGCAGAACAGCGATGAAGGCCTCATGGAGTTGCTGCACGCCTCCCGTTTTGCCAGCATAATCAGGGCCTTACTTCGAGGCTAGTGCTCACATTGACTTTCACGTTTGGTATAGAGCAGAGCAGGGTGAGCTTCCAACTAGGAACTGGAAGCACAAGGTTTCTTTCGAGAAAACTCATTTTCTTCTATGTGCCATGCCGGCTGTAAGTAAAAGCACGGTAACAACAGTGCTTTTCAGGTAGCTTCGAGGCCGCATGAATGGAGCTTTCAAAACGGGAAAACAAGCGTTGTGCCATCAGTCTCTAATTTCTAGGTTGACACGCAGCATACACGCAGGAGCAGAGCTTCCTGGTTCTACGCAGTGTTCTGGTACTGAAACGGGTGCTGAAGCAAGGCCCCTAGGAGTGTTGAAAAGCTTACTACCTTGAAACTAAAGCAGAACAACGATGAAGGCCTCATGGAGCTGCTGCACGCCTCTCGTTTTACAAGGGTAATCAGGGCCTACTTCGAAGCTTGGGCTCACGTTGACTTTCACTTTAGGTATAGCGCAGAGCAGGGTGAGCTTCCAACAAGGAACTGGAAACCCAAGGTTTCTTAGGAGAAAACTCATTGTCTTC
The DNA here is from genome assembly GCF_028564815.1 of Eubalaena glacialis. NCBI lineage: Eukaryota > Metazoa > Chordata > Mammalia > Artiodactyla > Balaenidae > Eubalaena > Eubalaena glacialis. Next base: position 82,135,671 of record NC_083726.1, on the reverse strand, counting down.
TCAGAACCATGCCGGCAGTGAAGAAAACCCTGGCAACAACAATGCTTTTCAGGTAGCTTCGAGGCCGCATGAACGGAGCTTTCATAATGGGAAAAGAAGCCTTATGCCATCAGTCTCCAATTTCTAGGTTGACACGCAGCATACACGCAGGACCAGAGCTTACTGTCTCTACGCAGTGTTCTGGTACCGAAACGGTTGCTTAAGCAAAGTCCCTAGGAGTCTTGGAAAGCTTACTACCGTGAAACTAAAGCAGAACAGCGATGAAGGCCTCATGGAGTTGCTGCACGCCTCCCGTTTTGCCAGCATAATCAGGGCCTTACTTCGAGGCTAGTGCTCACATTGACTTTCACGTTTGGTATAGAGCAGAGCAGGGTGAGCTTCCAACTAGGAACTGGAAGCACAAGGTTTCTTTCGAGAAAACTCATTTTCTTCTATGAGCATGCCGGCTGTAAGTAAAAGCACGGTAACAACAGTGCTTTTCAGGTAGCTTCGAGGCCGCATGAATGGAGCTTTCAAAACGGGAAAACAAGCGTTGTGCCATCAGTCTCTAATTTCTAGGTTGACACGCAGCATACACGCAGGAGCAGAGCTTCCTGGTTCTACGCAGTGTTCTGGTACTGAAACGGGTGCTGAAGCAAGGCCCCTAGGAGTGTTGAAAAGCTTACTACCTTGAAACTAAAGCAGAACAACGATGAAGGCCTCATGGAGCTGCTGCACGCCTCTCGTTTTACAAGGGTAATCAGGGCCTACTTCGAAGCTTGGGCTCACGTTGACTTTCACTTTAGGTATAGCGCAGAGCAGGGTGAGCTTCCAACAAGGAACTGGAAACCCAAGGTTTCTTAGGAGAAAACTCATTTTCTTCTCAGAACCATGCCGGCAGTGAAGAAAACCCCGGCAACAACAATGCTTTTCAGGTAGCTTCGAGGCCGCATGAACGGAGCTTTCATAATGGGAATAGAAGCTTTATGCCATCAGTCTCCAATTTCTAGGTTGACACGCAGCATACACGCAGGACCAGAGCTTACTGTCTCTACGCAGTGTTCTGGTACCGAAACGGTTGCTTAAGCAAAGTCCCTAGGAGTCTTGGAAAGCTTACTACCGTGAAACTAAAGAAGAACAGCGATGAAGGCCTCATGGAGCTGCTGCACGCCTCCCGTTTTGCCAGCATAATCAGGGCCTTACTTCGAGGCTAGTGCTCACATTGACTTTCACGTTTGGTATAGAGTAGAGCAGGGTGAGCTTCCAACTAGGAACTGGAAGCACAAGGTTTCTTTCGAGAAAAGTCATTTTCTTCTATGTGCCATGCCGGCTGTAAGTAAAAGCACGGTAACAACAGTGCTTTTCAGGTAGCTTCGAGGCCGCATGAATGGAGCTTTCAAAACGGGAAAACAAGCGTTGTGCCATCAGTCTCTAATTTCTAGGTTGACACGCAGCATACACGCAGGAGCAGAGCTTCCTGGTTCTACGCAGTGTTCTGGTACTGAAACGGGTGCTGAAGCAAGGCCCCTAGGAGTGTTGAAAAGCTTACTACCTTGAAACTAAAGCAGAACAACGATGAACGCCTCAAGAGCTGCTGCACGCCTCTCGTTTGGCAAGGATAATCAGGGCCTTACTTCGAAGCTTGGGCTCACGTTGACTTTCACTTTAGGTATAGCGCAGAGCAGGGTGAGCTTCCAACAAGGAACTGGAATCCCAAGGTTTCTTAGGAGAAAACTCATTTTCTTCTCAGAACCATGCCGGCAGTGAGGAAAACCCCGGCAACAACAATGCTTTTCAGGTAGCTTCGAGCCCGCATGAACGGAGCTTTCATAATGGGAAAAGAAGCTTTATGCCATCAGTCTCCAATTTCTAGGTTGACACGCAGCATACACGCAGGACCAGAGCTTACTGTCTCTACGCAGTGTTCTGGTACCGAAACGGTTGCTTAAGCAAAGTCCCTAGGAGTCTTGGAAAGCTTACTACCGTGAAACTAAAGCAGAACAGCGATGAAGGCCTCATGGAGTTGCTGCACGCCTCCCGTTTTGCCAGCATAATCAGGGCCTTACTTCGAGGCTAGTGCTCACATTGACTTTCACGTTTGGTATAGAGCAGAGCAGGGTGAGCTTCCAACTAGGAACTGGAAGCACAAGGTTTCTTTCGAGAAAACTCATTTTCTTCTATGTGCCATGCCGGCTGTAAGTAAAAGCACGGTAACAACAGTGCTTTTCAGGTAGCTTCGGGGCCGCATTAACGGAGCTTTCATAATGGGAAAACCAGCCTTGTACCATCAGTCTCTAATTTCTAGGTTGACACGCAGCATACACGCAGGAGCAGAGCTTCTTGGTTCTACGCAGTGTTCTGATACTGAAACGGGTGCTGAAGCAAGGCCCCTAGGAGTGTTGAAAAGCTTACTACCTTGAAACTAAAGCAGAACAACGATGAAGGCCTCATGGAGCTGCTGCACGCCTCTCGTTTTACAAGGGTAATCAGGGCCTACTTCGAAGCTTGGGCTCACGTTGACTTTCACTTTAGGTATAGCGCAGAGCAGGGTGAGCTTCCAACAAGGAACTGGAAACCCAAGGTTTCTTAGGAGAAAACTCATTTTCTTCTCAGAACCATGCCGGCAGTGAAGAAAACCCCGGCAACAACAATGCTTTTCAGGTAGCTTCGAGGCCGCATGAACGGTGCTTTCATAATGGGAAAAGAAGCCTTATGCCATCAGTCTCCAATTTCTAGGTTGATACGCAGCATACACGCAGGACCAGAGCTTACTGTCTCTACGCAGTGTTCTGGTACCGAAACGGTTGCTTAAGCAAAGTCCCTAGGAGTCTTGGAAAGCTTACTACCGTGAAACTAAAGAAGAACAGCGATGAAGGCCTCATGGAGCTGCTGCACGCCTCCCGTTTTGCCAGCATAATCAGGGCCTTACTTCGAGGCTAGTGCTCACATTGACTTTCACGTTTGGTATAGAGTAGAGCAGGGTGAGCTTCCAACTAGGAACTGGAAGCACAAGGTTTCTTTCGAGAAAAGTCATTTTCTTCTATGTGCCATGCCGGCTGTAAGTAAAAGCACGGTAACAACAGTGCTTTTCAGGTAGCTTCGAGGCCGCATGAATGGAGCTTTCAAAACGGGAAAACAAGCGTTGTGCCATCAGTCTCTAATTTCTAGGTTGACACGCAGCATACACGCAGGAGCAGAGCTTCCTGGTTCTACGCAGTGTTCTGGTACTGAAACGGGTGCTGAAGCAAGGCCCCTAGGAGTGTTGAAAAGCTTACTACCTTGAAACTAAAGCAGAACAACGATGAACGCCTCAAGAGCTGCTGCACGCCTCTCGTTTGGCAAGGATAATCAGGGCCTTACTTCGAAGCTGGGGCTCACGTTGACTTTCACTTTAGGTATAGCGCAGAGCAGGGTGAGCTTCCAACAAGGAACTGGAAACCCAAGGTTTCTTAGGAGAAAACTCATTTTCTTCTCAGAACCATGCCGGCAGTGAGGAAAACCCCGGCAACAACAATGCTTTTCAGGTAGCTTCGAGCCCGCATGAACGGAGCTTTCATAATGGGAAAAGAAGCTTTATGCCATCAGTCTCCAATTTCTAGGTTGACACGCAGCATACACGCAGGACCAGAGCTTACTGTCTCTACGCAGTGTTCTGGTACCGAAACGGTTGCTTAAGCAAAGTCCCTAGGAGTCTTGGAAAGCTTACTACCGTGAAACTAAAGCAGAACAGCGATGAAGGCCTCATGGAGTTGCTGCACGCCTCCCGTTTTGCCAGCATAATCAGGGCCTTACTTCGAGGCTAGTGCTCACATTGACTTTCACGTTTGGTATAGAGCAGAGCAGGGTGAGCTTCCAACTAGGAACTGGAAGCACAAGGTTTCTTTCGAGAAAACTCATTTTCTTCTATGTGCCATGCCGGCTGTAAGTAAAAGCACGGTAAAAACAGTGCTTTTCAGGTAGCTTCGAGGCCGCATGAATGGAGCTTTCAAAACGGGAAAACAAGCGTTGTGCCATCAGTCTCTAATTTCTAGGTTGACACGCAGCATACACGCAGGAGCAGAGCTTCCTGGTTCTACGCAGTGTTCTGGTACTGAAACGGGTGCTGAAGCAAGGCCCCTAGGAGTGTTGAAAAGCTTACTACCTTGAAACTAAAGCAGAACAACGATGAAGGCCTCATGGAGCTGCTGCACGCCTCTCGTTTTACAAGGGTAATCAGGGCCTACTTCGAAGCTTGGGCTCACGTTGACTTTCACTTTAGGTATAGCGCAGAGCAGGGTGAGCTTCCAACAAGGAACTGGAAACCCAAGGTTTCTTAGGAGAAAACTCATTGTCTTCTCAGAACCATGCCGGCAGTGAAGAAAACCCTGGCAACAACAATGCTTTTCAGGTAGCTTCGAGGCCGCATGAACGGAGCTTTCATAATGGGAAAAGAAGCCTTATGCCATCAGTCTCCAATTTCTAGGTTGACATGCAGCATACACGCAGGACCAGAGCTTACTGTCTCTACGCAGTGTTCTGGTACCGAAACGGTTGCTTAAGCAAAGTCCCTAGGAGTCTTGGAAAGCTTACTACCGTGAAACTAAAGCAGAACAGCGATGAAGGCCTCATGGAGTTGCTGCACGCCTCCCGTTTTGCCAGCATAATCAGGGCCTTACTTCGAGGCTAGTGCTCACATTGACTTTCACGTTTGGTATAGAGCAGAGCAGGGTGAGCTTCCAACTAGGAACTGGAAGCACAAGGTTTCTTTCGAGAAAACTCATTTTCTTCTATGAGCATGCCGGCTGTAAGTAAAAGCACGGTAACAACAGTGCTTTTCAGGTAGCTTCGAGGCCGCATGAATGGAGCTTTCAAAACGGGAAAACAAGCGTTGTGCCATCAGTCTCTAATTTCTAGGTTGACACGCAGCATACACGCAGGAGCAGAGCTTCCTGGTTCTACGCAGTGTTCTGGTACTGAAACGGGTGCTGAAGCAAGGCCCCTAGGAGTGTTGAAAAGCTTACTACCTTGAAACTAAAGCAGAACAACGATGAAGGCCTCATGGAGCTGCTGCACGCCTCTCGTTTTACAAGGGTAATCAGGGCCTACTTCGAAGCTTGGGCTCACGTTGACTTTCACTTTAGGTATAGCGCAGAGCAGGGTGAGCTTCCAACAAGGAACTGGAAACCCAAGGTTTCTTAGGAGAAAACTCATTTTCTTCTCAGAACCATGCCGGCAGTGAAGAAAACCCCGGCAACAACAATGCTTTTCAGGTAGCTTCGAGGCCGCATGAACGGAGCTTTCATAATGGGAATAGAAGCTTTATGCCATCAGTCTCCAATTTCTAGGTTGACACGCAGCATACACGCAGGACCAGAGCTTACTGTCTCTACGCAGTGTTCTGGTACCGAAACGGTTGCTTAAGCAAAGTCCCTAGGAGTCTTGGAAAGCTTACTACCGTGAAACTAAAGCAGAACAGCGATGAAAGCCTCATGGAGCTGGTGCACGCCTCCCGTTTTGCCAGGATAATCAGGGCCTTACTTCGAGGCTAGTGCTCACATTGACTTTCACGTTTGGTATAGAGCAGAGCAGGGTGAGCTTCCAACTAGGAACTGGAAGCACAAGGTTTCTTTCGAGAAAACTCATTTTCTTCTATGAACCATGCCGGCTGTAAGTAAAAGCACGGTAACAACAGTGCTTTTCAGGGAGCTTCGGGGCCGCATCAACGGAGCTTTCATAATGGGAAAACTAGCCTTGTGCCATCAGTCTCTAATTTCTAGGTTGACACGCAGCATACACGCAGGACCAGAGCTTACTGTCTCTACGCAGTGTTCTGGTACCGAAACGGTTGCTTAAGCAAAGTCCCTAGGAGTCTTGGAAAGCTTACTACCGTGAAACTAAAGAAGAACAGCGATGAAGACCTCATGGAGCTGCTGCACGCCTCCCGTTTTGCCAGCATAATCAGGGCCTTACTTCGAGGCTAGTGCTCACATTGACTTTCACGTTTGGTATAGAGTAGAGCAGGGTGAGCTTCCAACTAGGAACTGGAAGCACAAGGTTTCTTTCGAGAAAAGTCATTTTCTTCTATGTGCCATGCCGGCTGTAAGTAAAAGCACGGTAACAACAGTGCTTTTCAGGTAGCTTCGAGGCCGCATGAATGGAGCTTTCAAAACGGGAAAACAAGCGTTGTGCCATCAGTCTCTAATTTCTAGGTTGACACGCAGCATACACGCAGGAGCAGAGCTTCCTGGTTCTACGCAGTGTTCTGGTACTGAAACGGGTGCTGAAGCAAGGCCCCTAGGAGTGTTGAAAAGCTTACTACCTTGAAACTAAAGCAGAACAACGATGAACGCCTCAAGAGCTGCTGCACGCCTCTCGTTTGGCAAGGATAATCAGGGCCTTACTTCGAAGCTTGGGCTCACGTTGACTTTCACTTTAGGTATAGCGCAGAGCAGGGTGAGCTTCCAACAAGGAACTGGAAACCCAAGGTTTCTTAGGAGAAAACTCATTTTCTTCTCAAAACCATGCCGGCAGTGAGGAAAACCCCGGCAACAACAATGCTTTTCAGGTAGCTTCGAGGCCGCATGAACGGAGCTTTCATAATGGGAAAAGAAGCCTTATGCCATCAGTCTCCAATTTCTAGGTTGACACGCAGCATACACGCAGGACCAGAGCTTACTGTCTCTACGCAGTGTTCTGGTACCGAAACGGTTGCTTAAGCAAAGTCCCTAGGAGTCTTGGAAAGCTTACTACCGTGAAACTAAAGCAGAACAGCGATGAAGGCCTCATGGAGTTGCTACACGCCTCCCGTTTTGCCAGCATAATCAGGGCCTTACTTCGAGGCTAGTGCTCACATTGACTTTCACGTTTGGTATAGAGCAGAGCAGGGTGAGCTTCCAACTAGGAACTGGAAGCACAAGGTTTCTTTCGAGAAAACTCATTTTCTTCTATGAGCATGCCGTCTGTAAGTAAAAGCACGGTAACAACAGTGCTTTTCAGGTAGCTTCGAGGCCGCATGAATGGAGCTTTCAAAACGGGAAAACAAGCGTTGTGCCATCAGTCTCTAATTTCTAGGTTGACACGCAGCATACACGCAGGAGCAGAGCTTCCTGGTTCTACGCAGTGTTCTGGTACTGAAACGGGTGCTGAAGCAAGGCCCCTAGGAGTGTTGAAAAGCTTACTACCTTGAAACTAAAGCAGAACAACGATGAACGCCTCAAGAGCTGCTGCACGCCTCTCGTTTTGCAAGGATAATCAGGGCCTTACTTCGAAGCTTGGGCTCACGTTGACTTTCACTTTAGGTATAGCGCAGAGCAGGGTGAGCTTCCAACAAGGAACTGGAAACCCAAGGTTTCTTAGGAGAAAACTCATTTTCTTCTCAGAACCATGCCGGCAGTGAGGAAAACCCCGGCAACAACAATGCTTTTCAGGTAGCTTCGAGCCCGCATGAACGGAGCTTTCATAATGGGAATAGAAGTTTTATGCCATCAGTCTCCAATTTCTAGGTTGACACGCAGCATACACGCAGGACCAGAGCTTACTGTCTCTACGCAGTGTTCTGGTACCGAAACGGTTGATTAAGCAAAGTCCCTAGGAGTCTTGGAAAGCTTACTACCGTGAAACTAAAGCAGAACAGCGATGAAGGCCTCATGGAGCTGCTGCACGCCTCCCGTTTTGCCAGCATAATCAGGGCCTTACGTCGAGGCTAGTGCTCACATTGACTTTCACGTTTGGTATAGAGCAGAGCAGGGTGAGCTTCCAACTAGGAACTGGAAGCACAAGGTTTCTTTCGAGAAAACTCATTTTCTTCTATGTGCCATGCCGCCTGTAAGTAAAAGCACGGTAACAACAGTGCTTTTCAGGTAGCTTCGAGGCCGCATGAATGGAGCTTTCAAAACGGGAAAACAAGCGTTGTGCCATCAGTCTCTAATTTCTAGGTTGACACGCAGCACACACGCAGGAGCAGAGCTTCCTGGTTCTACGCAGTGTTCTGGTACTGAAACGGGTGCTGAAGCAAGGCCCCTAGGAGTGTTGAAAAGCTTACTACCTTGAAACTAAAGCAGAACAACGATGAACGCCTCATGGAGCTGCTGCACGCCTCTCGTTTTACAAGGGTAATCAGGGCCTACTTCGAAGCTTGGGCTCACGTTGACTTTCACTTTAGGTATAGCGCAGAGCAGGGTGAGCTTCCAACAAGGAACTGGAAACCCAAGGTTTCTTAGGAGAAAACTCATTTTCTTCTCAGAACCATGCCGGCAGTGAAGAAAACCCCGGCAACAACAATGCTTTTCAGGTAGCTTCGAGGCCGCATGAACGGAGCTTTCATAATGGGAAAAGAAGCCTTATGCCATCAGTCTCCAATTTCTAGGTTGACACGCAGCACACACGCAGGACCAGAGCTTACTGTCTCTACGCAGTGTTCTGGTACCGAAACGGTTGCTTAAGCAAAGTCCCTAGGAGTCTTGGAAAGCTTACTACCGTGAAACTAAAGAAGAACAGCGATGAAGGCCTCATGGAGCTGCTGCACGCCTCCCGTTTTGCCAGCATAATCAGGGTCTTACTTCGAGGCTAGTGCTCACATTGACTTTCACGTTTGGTATAGAGTAGAGCAGGGTGAGCTTCCAACTAGGAACTGGAAGCACAAGGTTTCTTTCGAGAAAAGTCATTTTCTTCTATGTGCCATGCCGGCTGTAAGTAAAAGCACGGTAACAACAGTGCTTTTCAGGTAGCTTCGAGGCCGCATGAATGGAGCTTTCAAAACGGGATAACAAGCGTTGTGCCATCAGTCTCTAATTTCTAGGTTTACACGCAGCATACACGCAGGAGCAGAGCTTCCTGGTTCTACGCAGTGTTCTGGTACTGAAACGGGTGCTGAAGCAAGGCCCCTAGGAGTGTTGAAAAGCTTACTACCTTGAAACTAAAGCAGAACAACGATGAACGCCTCAAGAGCTGCTGCACGCCTCTCGTTTGGCAAGGATAATCAGGGCCTTACTTCGAAGCTTGGGCTCACGTTGACTTTCACTTTAGGTTTGGCGCAGAGCAGGGTGAGCTTCCAACAAGGAACTGGAAACCCAAGGTTTCTTAGGAGAAAACTCATTTTCTTCTCAGAACCATGCCGGCAGTGAAGAAAACCCCGGCAACAACAATGCTTTTCAGGTAGCTTCGAGGCCGCATGAACGGAGCTTTCATAATGGGAAAAGAAGCCTTATGCCATCAGTCTCCAATTTCTAGGTTGACACGCAGCATACACGCAGGACCAGAGCTTACTGTCTCTACGCAGTGTTCTGGTACCGAAACGGTTGCTTAAGCAAAGTCCCTAGGAGTCTTGGAAAGCTTACTACCGTGAAACTAAAGCAGAACAGCGATGAAGGCCTCATGGAGCTGCTGCACGCCTCCCGTTTTGCCAGCATAATCAGGGCCTTACTTCGAGGCTAGTGCTCACATTGACTTTCACGTTTGGTATAGAGTAGAGCAGGGTGAGCTTCCAACTAGGAACTGGAAGCACAAGGTTTCTTTCGAGAAAAGTCATTTTCTTCTATGTGCCATGCCGGCTGTAAGTAAAAGCACGGTAACAACAGTGCTTTTCAGGTAGCTTCGAGGCTGCATGAATGGAGCTTTCAAAACGGGAAAACAAGCGTTGTGCCATCAGTCTCTAATTTCTAGGTTGACACGCAGCATACACGCAGGAGCAGAGCTTCCTGGTTCTACGCAGTGTTCTGGTACTGAAACGGGTGCTGAAGCAAGGCCCCTAGGAGTGTTGAAAAGCTTACTACCTTGAAACTAAAGCAGAACAACGATGAACGCCTCATGGAGCTGCTGCACGCCTCTCGTTTTGCAAGGATAATCAGGGTCTACTTCGAAGCTTGGGCTCACGTTGACTTTCACTTTAGGTATAGCGCAGAGCAGGGTGAGCTTCCAACAAGGAACTGGAAACACAAGGTTTCTTAGGAGAAAACTCATTTTCTTCTCAGAACCATGCCGGGAGTGAAGAAAACCCCGGCAACAACAATGCTTTTCAGGTAGCTTCGAGGCCGCATGAACGGAGCTTTCATAATGGGAAAAGAGGCTTTATGCCATCAGTCTCCAATTTCTAGGTTGACACGCAGCATACACGCAGGACCAGAGCTTACTGTCTCTACGCAGTGTTCTGGTACCGAAACGGTTGCTTAAGCAAAGTCCCTAGGAGTCTTGGAAAGCTTACTACCGTGAAACTAAAGCAGAACAGCGATGAAGGCCTCATGGAGCTGCTGCACGCCTCCCGTTTTGCCAGGATAATCAGGGCCTTACTTCGAGGCTAGTGCTCACATTGACTTTTACGTTTGGTATAGAGCAGAGCAGGGTGAGCTTCCAACTAGGAACTGGAAGCACAAGGTTTCTTTCGAGAAAACTCATTTTCTTCTATGTGCCATGCCGGCTGTAAGTAAAAGCACGGTAACAACAGTGCTTTTCAGGTAGCTTCGGGGCCGCATTAACGGAGCTTTCATAATGGGAAAACCAGCCTTGTGCCATCAGTCTCTAATTTCTAGGTTGACACGCAGCATACACGCAGGAGCAGAGCTTCTTGGTTCTACGCAGTGTTCTGATACTGAAACGGGTGCTGAAGCAAGGCCCCTAGGAGTGTTGAAAAGCTTACTACCTTGAAACTAAAGCAGAACAACGATGAAGGCCTCATGGAGCTGCTGCACGCCTCTCGTTTTACAAGGGTAATCAGGGCCTACTTCGAAGCTTGGGCTCACGTTGACTTTCACTTTAGGTATAGCGCAGAGCAGGGTGAGCTTCCAACAAGGAACTGGAAACCCAAGGTTTCTTAGGAGAAAACTCATTTTCTTCTCAGAACCATGCCGGCAGTGAAGAAAACCCCGGCAACAACAATGCTTTTCAGGTAGCTTCGAGGCCGCATGAACGGTGCTTTCATAATGGGAAAAGAAGCCTTATGCCATCAGTCTCCAATTTCTAGGTTGATACGCAGCATACACGCAGGACCAGAGCTTACTGTCTCTAAGCAGTGTTCTGGTACCGAAACGGTTGCTTAAGCAAAGTCCCTAGGAGTCTTGGAAAGCTTACTACCGTGAAACTAAAGCAGAACAGCGATGAAGGCCTCATGGAGCTGCTGCACGCCTCCCGTTTTGCCAGCATAATCAGGGCCTTACTTCGAGGCTAGTGCTCACATTGACTTTCACGTTTGGTATAGAGTAGAGCACGGTGAGCTTCCAACTAGGAACTGGAAGCACAAGGTTTCTTTCGAGAAAAGTCATTTTCTTCTATGTGCCATGCCGGCTGTAAGTAAAAGCACGGTAACAACAGTGCTTTTCAGGTAGCTTCGAGGCCGCATGAATGGAGCTTTCAAAACGGGAAAACAAGCGTTGTGCCATCAGTCTCTAATTTCTAGGTTGACACGCAGCATACACGCAGGAGCAGAGCTTCCTGGTTCTACGCAGTGTTCTGGTACTGAAACGGGTGCTGAAGCAAGGCCCCTAGGAGTGTTGAAAAGCTTACTACCTTGAAACTAAAGCAGAACAACGATGAACGCCTCAAGAGCTGCTGCACGCCTCTCGTTTTGCAAGGATAATCAGGGCCTTACTTCGAAGCTTGGGCTCACGTTGACTTTCACTTTAGGTATAGCGCAGAGCAGGGTGAGCTTCCAACAAGGAACTGGAAACCGAAGGTTTCTTAGGAGAAAACTCATTTTCTTCTCAGAACCATGCCGGCAGTGAGGAAAACCCCGGCAACAACAATGCTTTTCAGGTAGCTTCGAGCCCGCATGAACGGAGCTTTCATAATGGGAATAGAAGTTTTATGCCATCAGTCTCCAATTTCTAGGTTGACACGCAGCATACACGCAGGACCAGAGCTTACTGTCTCTACGCAGTGTTCTGGTACCGAAACGGTTGATTAAGCAAAGTCCCTAGGAGTCTTGGAAAGCTTACTACCGTGAAACTAAAGCAGAACAGCGATGAAGGCCTCATGGAGCTGCTGCACGCCTCCCGTTTTGCCAGCATAATCAGGGCCTTACGTCGAGGCTAGTGCTCACATTGACTTTCACGTTTGGTATAGAGCAGAGCAGGGTGAGCTTCCAACTAGGAACTGGAAGCACAAGGTTTCTTTCGAGAAAACTCATTTTCTTCTATGTGCCATGCCGGCTGTAAGTAAAAGCACGGTAACAAGAGTGCTTTTCAGGTAGCTTCGAGGCCGCATGAATGGAGCCTTCAAAACGGGAAAACAAGCGTTGTGCCATCAGTCTCTAATTTCTAGGTTGACACGCAACACACACGCAGGAGCAGAGCTTCCTGGTTCTACGCAGTGTTCTGATACTGAAACGGGTGCTGAAGCAAGGCCCCTAGGAGTGTTGAAAAGCTTACTACCTTGAAAAAGCAGAACAACGATGAAGGCCTCATGGAGCTGCTGCACGCCTCTCGTTTTACAAGGGTAATCAGGGCCTACTTCGAAGTTTGGGCTCACGTTGACTTTCACTTTAGGTATAGCGCAGAGCAGGGTGAGCTTCCAACAAGGAACTGGAAACCCAAGGTTTCTTAGGAGAAAACTCATTTTCTTCTCAGAACCATGCCGGCAGTGAAGAAAACCCCGGCAACAACAATGCTTTTCAGGTAGCTTCGAGGCCGCATGAACGGAGCTTTCATAATGGGAAAAGAAGCCTTATGCCATCAGTCTCCAGTTTCTAGGTTGACACGCAGCATACACGCAGGACCAGAGCTTACTGTCTCTACGCAGTGTTCTGGTACCGAAACGGTTGATTAAGCAAAGTCCCTAGGAGTCTTGGAAAGCTTACTACCGTGAAACTAAAGCAGAACAGCGATGAAGGCCTCATGGAGCTGCTGCACGCCTCCCGTTTTGCCAGCATAATCAGGGCCTTACGTCGAGGCTAGTGCTCACATTGACTTTCACGTTTGGTATAGAGCAGAGCAGGGTGAGCTTCCAACTAGGAACTGGAAGCACAAGGTTTCTTTCGAGAAAACTCATTTTCTTCTATGTGCCATACCGCCTGTAAGTAAAAGCACGGTAACAACAGTGCTTTTCAGGTAGCTTCGAGGCCGCATGAATGGAGCTTTCAAAACGGGAAAACAAGCGTTGTGCCATCAGTCTCTAATTTCTAGGTTGACACGCAGCACACACGCAGGAGCAGAGCTTCCTGGTTCTACGCAGTGTTCTGGTACTGAAACGGGTGCTGAAGCAAGGCCCCTAGGAGTGTTGAAAAGCTTACTACCTTGAAACTAAAGCAGAACAACGATGAACGCCTCATGGAGCTGCTGCACGCCTCTCGTTTTACAAGGGTAATCAGGGCCTACTTCGAAGCTTGGGCTCACGTTGACTTTCACTTTAGGTATAGCGCAGAGCAGGGTGAGCTTCCAACAAGGAACTGGAAACCCAAGGTTTCTTAGGAGAAAACTCATTTTCTTCTCAGAACCATGCCGGCAGTGAAGAAAACCCCGGCAACAACAATGCTTTTCAGGTAGCTTCGAGGCCGCATGAACGGAGCTTTCATAATGGGAAAAGAAGCCTTATGCCATCAGTCTCCAATTTCTAGGTTGACACGCAGCATACACGCAGGACCAGAGCTTACTGTCTCTACGCAGTGTTCTGGTACCGAAACGGTTGCTTAAGCAAAGTCCCTAGGAGTCTTGGAAAGCTTACTACCGTGAAACTAAAGAAGAACAGCGATGAAGGCCTCATGGAGCTGCTGCACGCCTCCCGTTTTGCCAGCATAATCAGGGCCTTACTTCGAGGCTAGTGCTCACATTGACTTTCACGTTTGGTATAGAGCAGAGCAGGGTGAGCTTCCAACTAGGAACTGGAAGCACAAGGTTTCTTTCGAGAAAACTCATTTTCTTCTATGTGCCATGCCGGCTGTAAGTAAAAGCACGGTAACAACAGTGCTTTTCAGGTAGCATCGGGGCCGCATTAACGGAGCTTTCATAATGGGAAAACCAGCCTTGTGCCATCAGTCTCTAATTTCTAGGTTGACACGCAGCATACACGCAGGAGCAGAGCTTCTTGGTTCTACGCAGTGTTCTGATACTGAAACGGGTGCTGAAGCAAGGCCCCTAGGAGTGTTGAAAAGCTTACTACCTTGAAACTAAAGCAGAACAACGATGAAGGCCTCATGGAGCTGCTGCACGCCTCTCGTTTTACAAGGGTAATCAGGGCCTACTTCGAAGCTTGGGCTCACGTTGACTTTCACTTTAGGTATAGCGCAGAGCAGGGTGAGCTTCCAACAAGGAACTGGAAACCCAAGGTTTCTTAGGAGAAAACTCATTTTCTTCTCAGAACCATGCCGGCAGTGAAGAAAACCCCGGCAACAACAATGCTTTTCAGGTAGCTTCGAGGCCGCATGAACGGTGCTTTCATAATGGGAAAAGAAGCCTTATGCCATCAGTCTCCAATTTCTAGGTTGATACGCAGCATACACGCAGGACCAGAGCTTACTGTCTCTACGCAGTGTTCTGGTACCGAAACGGTTGCTTAAGCAAAGTCCCTAGGAGTCTTGGAAAGCTTACTACCGTGAAACTAAAGCAGAACAGCGATGAAGGCCTCATGGAGCTGCTGCACGCCTCCCGTTTTGCCAGCATAATCAGGGCCTTACTTCGAGGCTAGTGCTCACATTGACTTTCACGTTTGGTATAGAGTAGAGCACGGTGAGCTTCCAACTAGGAACTGGAAGCACAAGGTTTCTTTCGAGAAAAGTCATTTTCTTCTATGTGCCATGCCGGCTGTAAGTAAAAGCACGGTAACAACAGTGCTTTTCAGGTAGCTTCGAGGCCGCATGAATGGAGCTTTCAAAACGGGAAAACAAGCGTTGTGCCATCAGTCTCTAATTTCTAGGTTGACACGCAGCATACACGCAGGAGCAGAGCTTCCTGGTTCTACGCAGTGTTCTGGTACTGAAACGGGTGCTGAAGCAAGGCCCCTAGGAGTGTTGAAAAGCTTACTACCTTGAAACTAAAGCAGAACAACGATGAAGGCCTCATGGAGCTGCTGCACGCCTCTCGTTTTGCAAGGATAATCAGGGCCTTACTTCGAAGCTTGGGCTCACGTTGACTTTCACTTTAGGTATAGCGCAGAGCAGGGTGAGCTTCCAACAAGGAACTGGAAACCGAAGGTTTCTTAGGAGAAAACTCATTTTCTTCTCAGAACCATGCCGGCAGTGAGGAAAACCCCGGCAACAACAATGCTTTTCAGGTAGCTTCGAGCCCGCATGAACGGAGCTTTCATAATGGGAATAGAAGTTTTATGCCATCAGTCTCCAATTTCTAGGTTGACACGCAGCATACACGCAGGACCAGAGCTTACTGTCTCTACGCAGTGTTCTGGTACCGAAACGGTTGATTAAGCAAAGTCCCTAGGAGTCTTGGAAAGCTTACTACCGTGAAACTAAAGCAGAACAGCGATGAAGGCCTCATGGAGCTGCTGCACGCCTCCCGTTTTGCCAGCATAATCAGGGCCTTACGTCGAGGCTAGTGCTCACATTGACTTTCACGTTTGGTATAGAGCAGAGCAGGGTGAGCTTCCAACTAGGAACTGGAAGCACAAGGTTTCTTTCGAGAAAACTCATTTTCTTCTATGTGCCATGCCGGCTGTAAGTAAAAGCACGGTAACAACAGTGCTTTTCAGGTAGCTTCGAGGCCGCATGAATGGAGCTTTCAAAACGGGAAAACAAGCGTTGTGCCATCAGTCTCTAATTTCTAGGTTGACACGCAGCACACACGCAGGAGCAGAGCTTCCTGGTTCTACGCAGTGTTCTGATACTGAAACGGGTGCTGAAGCAAGGCCCCTAGGAGTGTTGAAATGCTTACTACCTTGAAAAAGCAGAACAACGATGAAGGCCTCATGGAGCTGCTGCACGCCTCTCGTTTTACAAGGGTAATCAGGGCCTACTTCGAAGCTTGGGCTCACGTTGACTTTCACTTTAGGTATAGCGCAGAGCAGGGTGAGCTTCCAACAAGGAACTGGAAACCCAAGGTTTCTTAGGAGAAAACTCATTTTCTTCTCAGAACCATGCCGGCAGTGAAGAAAACCCCGGCAACAACAATGCTTTTCAGGTAGCTTCGAGGGCGCATGAACGGTGCTTTCATAATGGGAAAAGAAGCCTTATGCCATCAGTCTCCAATTTCTAGGTTGATACGCAGCATACACGCAGGACCAGAGCTTACTGTCTCTAAGCAGTGTTCTGGTACCGAAACGGTTGCTTAAGCAAAGTCCCTAGGAGTCTTGGAAAGCTTACTACCGTGAAACTAAAGCAGAACAGCGATGAAGGCCTCATGGAGCTGCTGCACGCCTCCCGTTTTGCCAGCATAATCAGGGCCTTACTTCGAGGCTAGTGCTCACATTGACTTTCACGTTTGGTATAGAGTAGAGCACGGTGAGCTTCCAACTAGGAACTGGAAGCACAAGGTTTCTTTCGAGAAAAGTCATTTTCTTCTATGTGCCATGCCGGCTGTAAGTAAAAGCACGGTAACAACAGTGCTTTTCAGGTAGCTTCGAGGCCGCATGAATGGAGCTTTCAAAACGGGAAAACAAGCGTTGTGCCATCAGTCTCTAATTTCTAGGTTGACACGCAGCATACACGCAGGAGCAGAGCTTCCTGGTTCTACGCAGTGTTCTGGTACTGAAACGGGTGCTGAAGCAAGGCCCCTAGGAGTGTTGAAAAGCTTACTACCTTGAAACTAAAGCAGAACAACGATGAACGCCTCAAGAGCTGCTGCACGCCTCTCGTTTTGCAAGGATAATCAGGGCCTTACTTCGAAGCTTGGGCTCACGTTGACTTTCACTTTAGGTATAGCGCAGAGCAGGGTGAGCTTCCAACAAGGAACTGGAAACCCAAGGTTTCTTAGGAGAAAACTCATTTTCTTCTCAGAACCATGCCGGCAGTGAGGAAAACCCCGGCAACAACAATGCTTTTCAGGTAGCTTCGAGCCCGCATGAACGGAGCTTTCATAATGGGAATAGAAGTTTTATGCCATCAGTCTCCAATTTCTAGGTTGACACGCAGCATACACGCAGGACCAGAGCTTACTGTCTCTACGCAGTGTTCTGGTACCGAAACGGTTGATTAAGCAAAGTCCCTAGGAGTCTTGGAAAGCTTACTACCGTGAAACTAAAGCAGAACAGCGATGAAGGCCTCATGGAGCTGCTGCACGCCTCCCGTTTTGCCAGCATAATCAGGGCCTTACTTCGAGGCTAGTGCTCACATTGACTTTCACGTTTGGTATAGAGCAGAGCAGGGTGAGCTTCCAACTAGGAACTGGAAGCACAAGGTTTCTTTCGAGAAAACTCATTTTCTTCTATGTGCCATGCCGGCTGTAAGTAAAAGCACGGTAACAACAGTGCTTTTCAGGTAGCTTCGAGGCCGCATGAATGGAGCTTTCAAAACGGGAAAACAGGCGTTGTGCCATCAGTCTCTAATTTCTAGGTTGACACGCAGCATACACGCAGGAGCAGAGCTTCCTGGTTCTACGCAGTGTTCTGGTACTGAAACGGGTGCTGAAGCAAGGCCCCTAGGAGTGTTGAAAAGCTTACTACCTTGAAACTAAAGCAGAACAACGATGAACGCCTCAAGAGCTGCTGCACGCCTCTCGTTTTACAAGGGTAATCAGGGCCTTACTTCGAAGCTTGGGCTCACGTTGACTTTCACTTTAGGTATAGCGCAGAGCAGGGTGAGCTTCCAACAAGGAACTGGAAACCGAAGGTTTCTTAGGAGAAAACTCATTTTCTTCTCAGAACCATGCCGGCAGTGAGGAAAACCCCGGCAACAACAATGCTTTTCAGGTAGCTTCGAGCCCGCATGAACGGAGCTTTCATAATGGGAATAGAAGTTTTATGCCATCAGTCTCCAATTTCTAGGTTGACACGCAGCATACACGCAGGACCAGAGCTTACTGTCTCTACGCAGTGTTCTGGTACCGAAACGGTTGCTTAAGCAAAGTCCCTAGGAGTCTTGGAAAGCTTACTACCGTGAAACTAAAGCAGAACAGCGATGAAGGCCTCATGGAGCTGCTGCACGCCTCCCGTTTTGCCAGCATAATCAGGGCCTTACGTCGAGGCTAGTGCTCACATTGACTTTCACGTTTGGTATAGAGCAGAGCAGGGTGAGCTTCCAACTAGGAACTGGAAGCACAAGGTTTCTTTCGAGAAAACTCATTTTCTTCTATGTGCCATGCCGGCTGTAAGTAAAAGCACGGTAACAACAGTGCTTTTCAGGTAGCTTCGAGGCCGCATGAATGGAGCTTTCAAAACGGGAAAACAAGCGTTGTGCCATCAGTCTCTAATTTCTAGGTTGACACGCAGCACACACGCAGGAGCAGAGCTTCCTGGTTCTACGCAGTGTTCTGATACTGAAACGGGTGCTGAAGCAAGGCCCCTAGGAGTGTTGAAAAGCTTACTACCGTGAAACTAAAGCAGAACAGCGATGAAGGCCTCATGGAGCTGCTGCACGCCTCCCGTTTTGCCAGGATAACCAGGGCCTTACTTCGAGGCTAGTGCTCACATTGACTTTCACGTTTGGTATAGAGCAGAACAGGGTGAGCTTCCAACTAGGAACTGGAAGCACAAGGTTTCTTTCGAGAAAACTCATTTTCTTCTATCAACCATGCCGGCTGTAAGTAAAAGCACGGTAAAAACAGTGCTTTTCAGGTAGCTTCGGGGCCGCATCAACAGAGCTTTCATAATGGGAAAACTAGCCTTGTGCCATCAGTCTGTAATTTCTAGGTTGACACGCAGCATACACGCAGGAGCAGAGCTCCTGGTTCTACGCAGTGTTCTGGTACTGAAACGGGTGCTGAAGCAAGGCCCCTAGGAGTGTTGAAAAGCTTACTACCTTGAAACTAAAGCAGAACAACGATGAACGCCTCATGGAGCTGCTGCACGCCTCTCGTTTTACAAGGGTAATCAGGGCCTACTTCGAAGCTTGGGCTCACGTTGACTTTCACTTTAGGTATAGCGCAGAGCAGGGTGAGCTTCCAACAAGGAACTGGAAACCCAAGGTTTCTTAGGAGAAAACTCATTTTCTTCTCAGAACCATGCCGGCAGTGAAGAAAACCCCGGCAACAACAATGCTTTTCAGGTAGCTTCGAGGCCGCATGAACGGAGCTTTCATAATGGGAAAAGAAGCCTTATGCCATCAGTCTCCAGTTTCTAGGTTGACACGCAGCATACACGCAGGACCAGAGCTTACTGTCTCTACGCAGTGTTCTGGTACCGAAACGGTTGCTTAAGCAAAGTCCCTAGGAGTCTTGGAAAGCTTACTACCGTGAAACTAAAGCAGAACAGCGATGAAGGCCTCATGGAGCTGCTGCACGCCTCCCGTTTTGCCAGCATAATCAGGGCCTTACTTCGAGGCTAGTGCTCACATTGACTTTCACGTTTGGTATAGAGCAGAGCAGGGTGAGCTTCCAACTAGGAACTGGAAGCACAAGGTTTCTTTCGAGAAAACTCATTTTCTTCTATGAGCATGCCGGCTGTAAGTAAAAGCACGGTAACAACAGTGCTTTTCAGGTAGCTTCGAGGCCGCATGAATGGAGCTTTCAAAACGGGAAAACAAGCGTTGTGCCATCAGTCTCTAATTTCTAGGTTGACACGCAGCATACACGCAGGAGCAGAGCTTCCTGGTTCTACGCAGTGTTC